>NC_057804.1:202792158-202806248 GCF_018294505.1 Triticum aestivum | reverse complement strand
GTTTGTCAATTATGCTAAATTTCTTATTTATACAAAATCTAACAAGTTCAACTATTAAAGCTCAAAAAGTTCAAAAAATATAATGTCTGTCAATTATGCTAAGTTTCTTATTTATACAAAATCTGACAAGTTCAACTACTAAAGCTCAAAAAGTTCAAAACATATAATGTTTGTCAATTATGCTAAATTTCTTATTTATATAAAATCTGACAAGTTCAACTACTAAAATTCAAAAAGTTCAAACATATAATGTTTGTTAATTATGCTAAATTTCCTATTTATACAAAATCTGACAAGTTCAACTACTAAAGCTCCAAAAGTTCAAATAGAATTTATTTGTCAATTCTGCTAAATTTCTTATTTATATAAAATCTGTCCACACCACAACGAATGATCTGGTCGTAAAATAATCTCAAACCCCCACCCCCAACATAAGTTATAAAAAAAATCAGTTCAAACATACATACGACATCAGTACTAAAACAGCAGGATCAGTGAGGCCACTCGCACCACTCTGACATCAAATTTCAAACCCATGCGCAGTTTGAAATTACAATTCAGTTCACACAGTATTAAAACATAAGTGCACTAAAAATGAGAATACAAAAACTATAAAGGCCTAACTTTGGTTGGTACAGATGAAAATAAAATAAGTACAAGTTTTGAGCAACAACTCCCAGGGCACTGAAAAAATGTTTTGAAATACACTAGTGTATAAAGGCTTCAATAGAAAAACAATACTTAAACATCCACACGGAAAAACATCACAGATCCATACGTCACCTAAACAGTGCAAAATGCCATCATCACCACCGCAGAGACATGCAAGTGGGATTTGGCAGGTCATAAGTACAGCTTGACAAGACTAGTCAGTTCAACAGTAAAAACCATTTAGCTTGGACGGTTAGTTCTTCCACGCCAGCACCCGTGCCACCCACTGGGCGGTTGCCACGATGCACTACAAACGGCGACCCCCATGACCACTACACACACGCCCCCGACGAACAGCCTCCCACACACCACCGCCGGCGCACTGCAAAAATACCCCATTTTCTTATATCTCTCCCTAGTTCCCACAAACCACCATTGCTGCTTCCATTTCCACTGCACACAAACCTCCAGCGTCCCTCTCCAAAGCCCACAGTTGCCGGAGGAACCATCCGCCAAGCGTCATCATGCCGAGACGTCGGACAAGAGGAGCAACCTCGTCAACATTAACGTCCCCGGCGAGAAGCGCGAGTACAACAGAACGCTCAACGGGGTTGAGCTCCACGGCAAGGAGACGCTGGAGATCGTCTACACCAGTGAACTAGATAAGGCCGACGAGATGATGAGCAGGCTCAGGATGAAGGGAGGCGGCTTGTATCCGAGCTTCATCGGAGTTGATGTGGAGTACACCGACGAGGAAAAACCTCCACAGATGGCGGCAGTCCTGTAGTTGTGCGTCGAGGAACTCTGCTTGGTGTACCACATCGCAGCGGGCACAAAATGGTGAGCAATCCTACTCATTTGCCCTGCATATGGTTTATCTGTTTTATTAGTAATGTATCTTGAAAATTTAATCACACTTGTTTCCCAACTATATGTTCTAGTGTGGTTTGTAGTGAAGTATTTTCTGAATTTGATCTAATGTTATTTTTGTAAGAAAATTACCTAAGGACTTGGTGAAGCACTGGTTCTGTGTTATCCTATTTCAACAAAAGTAGACTAAACTAGTACCAATGAAGAACATACATCATTACTGAAACTATGTATAATCCAACAAGAAGAATAACATGGTGTACTTAATTTAATTTCAGAACTTTCTTTACTAGTTTTTGAAGTACATTCATCCATTGTAACCCACACTACTATTCATTCATCTATTGTACCAATACTAGTCACTAAAAACTTAATTAAAACTTGTTTCCCAACTAGATGAACTATTATAGTCTATGAAGTGGATGAACGGTTACATGTTTATCAAGTTACATGCATTTCCGAAACTGTGAAGTGGATTGTTTCACCAGATTAGCATCTGAAAAAAGTTTATAGCATTCTGAACTTTATGCACCAAATTAATTTCTGAACTTGATGTACTAGCATAGATTCTGATCTTGATGCACTAGTATAGTTTATAGAATTGATGTATTAAAAGATCTTTGGTGAAGTGGTATAGATCCATATCTTGATGCACATATTTCTCAAACTAAAATTTGAACTTGATATAGAATTAATGCACAAAGATGTATCAAGCACTGGTATAGGTCTTTTATTCAACAAAAAAGAAAACTAAACTTGAATCAAGCAGCGCATATATCATTGACTCTAGTAAAATGATTCTCTAATTTGGTGATGCATTTGGTGAAGCAACAAAGATAGCAAAAAAGAAAAAATAACATGGTGTAGTTGAATTTAATTTCAGGACTTTGTGTACTAGTTTCTGAACTACATTCATGCATGACTCATAATATATAAGCATCTACCTCATGGATTATCACTTGTAAAACAAAAAACAGAAGAATTAAATCCTCAAAAAGAAGACTAATCTATAAATGTGTGTCTCCCCCCTTGCAGGCCCAAGCGCCTCAAAGACTTCCTGCGGGAGGAGAAATTGTACACATTTGTTGGTTTCAGAATTGGAGGTGACAAGCGGATGCTGGAGGAGTCTGGTTTGGAAATCAACCCCAACAACTTCATCGACATGCAGCGCAAGTGGAAAGATCCGAAGACCAGCAAATACTACGACTCCTTGGCTGATGTTGCAGGCGGTGTCATCCACCCATTCTACGAAGGCATGAAGAAGAAGAGGAATAGGGAAGACCACAAACTGTGGGGGAACAGCCCGCTGCCAGACAACCTCATCACGTACGTAGGAATAGATGCATACGCAACATACAAGTCATGGAAAACAATCCACAACATTGTGACAGGTTGGGATATTACAAAAGAGCAGGAGGCTGACCCCTACTACCACTGCAACTTCGCGGATGAAGATGCATGAAAGTCTGCATTTGTTATGTTGAACCATCTACCTTATGCTGTGTGTGTCCTTAGTATTGTTGTTTCAGATTTGTAGTTTTCTTTTGTTATGTTGAACCAGCTACCTTATGCTATGTGTGTCAGGGTTTGAACAAGTTTGCCTATGTCTATCAAGTACATCGTTTGCTTATGTCGTCCAACAAGTTTGCTAGCTTCCTATTTTGTTCATCCATGATTTGAAGTTGAAACTTGATGGCTGCCACGCAGCACTAGTCATGGAGAAAAAAACTAACACATGAATATTTTCGCAAAAAAGAAGTGGCAGACTAAATAAAGGCCAAAAGAAAATAGTAGCCTTCCATGCTCAGTACATCTTACACATGAATGGTAGTAGTATCACGTTAAAAAAATCAGTTTTTAGTTTCAAAAGAACACTAAAAAGACTAAGTTTCAGCCGAGGACAACATTCAGTACTAAAAATCATCATGCTAAAAAGTAGTTAGAAATTCACTAAGTACTGCATCAGGAAAAGCAAGAGAAACACCAGTACGTATTTCCTAGTCACTAGCATCCTAGGACTGAAAGTTCTGGTACAGTTGAACACACGGTACGTTCATTCTACAAATATATATAAAGGAACGGGAAGCTTCAGTTCGCATTCCTTAAAACAGTGACATACTAAGAATTAACAGTGGCAATACAACTGAAATCTCAGTACAACTAAGTCTATACGGCAAGTGCTAGGATCGAACATTGCCTGGAGAAGAACCACAACCTAGAAAAAAAGAAGGCCAAAAACTAAATCAAAAAGATATAAGTTCGACAAAAGAGAAAAATCACAAGAAACACAACAGAAGACGTACTAGCATCAAACAACACAAACAATAAATAATTAATCAAAAGTACTAGCACAATTGGAATCTCAGTACAACTAAGTTTATTCGGTAAGTGCTATGATGATACCAATTAATGCATTGAGAAAGAAATAGTTTTGAACTTAATAGGACTATCTCTTAAACGTAGCTAATTTAAACCAGTACTTTAACTTTTACTATGAAGTTCAACTACTAAAGTTCAAGAAGTTCAAACAGAAATTTGGCACGAAAATTTTGAAAGCCTTACGCTAAATGAGATTACAAATCAGTACTAACCGAACTATATCGTAAGTACAAGAAAACGAGAGTACAGAAACTATAAAGGTCCAACTTAGGATGGAATCACATAAAAATAAACTAAATCTCACTTTCTTAGCAACAACTCGTAAATACACTTGAAAAAAATTGTTTTCAGTTCAACTACTATATAAGTCTTTAGTACAAAAAATAAACCTTAACCAAAACGAATTCCCTATGAAACATTGTGCCACACTTAAAACACAACACAAAATATACTAGTTATTACATAGTACTCGAGAAGACATCAAACACTACAAAATAAAGCCTACAATGTTTTCAAGAGATATATCACACAACTATCCCATTCACTATGCAAATGATGACCATTTCTCCTATGCATCAGGAGCCAAAGCCTGAACCTCCTTGGGAAGCTCCGTCACCAGAAGATTGTTATTCCGGTTGAACACAACTCTATACAGATCCTCAGCGTTCCAATCAACAATGCGTGGCTGCAAAACAATAAAACAAATTATCAAAAATCATGACACATAAAAAAAAGGATGCACAATAAGCCAAAAACAGAAAGTGAAAAGCTCAACAAGAAACCCACGTCATTATCTCGAATGTTCTGAACGATCTTTTCACCATCATAGCATCCCGCATACTTCAAAGTATAATAGCCACATTCATTTTTCCCTTGAAGTGGAACCTTGAAAAACGTTGGTTTCTTTGCAAACAGCTCCCAGTTGGGCTGCTTGCTCGCATTTACTGAGCATCACCATACACAACCTTCATTACTTTGACCAATCTAGAAATCTGTAAAAAAACAAAAGAACCCACACAGTTTTAGGTCTCAGAAAAAGCAGAAACAAAGATGCAGAAATATTAATCCAGTACAGATAATAAATGTCACTCACAATCTTCTCGCAGTCTTTGTGATAGGTGTTCTTCGAAGGACGATGGTTCTTCAGATAAGGTAAAGAGTCAAGGATGTCAACGCTACTTCGGTACCGATTCATGACATATAAGGAATAGTGGTTTACTTTCCTATCCTTTGATAAAACCATAGGCTTGAATAGAGGCATCATCATCTAAAAACAAATGACCAAAAAAGAGATATTAAATATTCAAATTAAAAACCAGCATCACAACAAACAAATAAAAACCAAAAATCAGCTAGTAGATCTCACAAGGTCGGTACCGAGCAAGTCTTCATTAGCTTTAACATAGCTCTTGAAATCTCTCGCTGCACTCTCCACATTAAACACTTTATTTTCATCCTCGTAAAACGAACAGTCAAGCACAACCTGCAAAAAAGCCAAAATAGAAAATAGACAGCGGAAAAGAATCAACAAGCAAAGTATTATTAAAACTCATAAAAACAATAGGCAGTCTTGTTCAACATAAAGAAACCAATCTGATTGATTACCGTGATGAAATATGGACTCAGCAATATCCTTTTCCCAGATGCAAAATCAGCATTTCTATAGGGATCTTGCTTCCAATCATCAATGAGGAAGTCCATTACATCACCCTCCATCATTTGCCCAGGTGCAAAAACTTCCCAGATGTGTTTCCCAGTGAAGCTAGTTACGTTATCATCAGGCTGAGGTATCATTGAGAATGTATTCCTGCAGCACATACAAGAACAAAAAGAAGGACAAGCAAGATAAGGCATTCATAGAAGTTCTAGTTGTATAAAAAGGAACAGTTCAGGTCATATTTATCTAGCAGTTACAAACAACAGAAGAAAAGGAAGAGGAAAAATAATGGGAGATACTCACTCGGCATACTTCTCACGCCATTCATCACTAAGCAACAAATTATACAACCTGCGAGCCTTGTCCAGGTGAGGGAATTTATAAGGGTGAAGCTGCTGCACAGGGGAGCAAAACTTTATAGGAGCTCTGGGCGCACACTTCGTGCTTACAACATTGCCAGAATCCAAAGCGGGATCTTTCCTAGCACCACCAGCTCTACGAGCCATTATTCCAGCAAGGGGAGATAAACCTTTGGCAGGAGCGCTCCTCATGACTCTTCCAATGCCAGCAATCTTGTCAAACACATCATCATCGCAGTCTATCAATTCCACAATGGGATTCTTGGGTGTAGTAGGACTATCTGCACAAGCAGCCGTAGAACCTCTCAGAGCTCCCAACCGCCCCTTCATAACACCAGATCATGTCTTTTCGGGAGAACGCCCCTGGTTAAGATCAATAGCTACGCGCTCGAGCTCCGAGAACTGGCTACCAAAGAACATGTAGTCATACTCACCAAGATCCAGCCACTCACCTGAAAGAAAAAAAAGAAGACCACACAAAGCGTAAGTTCAAATACATATTTCATGACAGTACTAATAGAGAAGTACAAGCTGCAAAAAACTTACAAAAGTCCGTGCACACGTACAGGGTTTGATGCCAAACAAACCTCGGAAGTCAACATCAAACACATCGCTAGTTGCGCGGGTATACAGCAAAGTCTTCCTAATGTCCAAAATGTCTTCATGGCTGTAATCGACCATTTCAATTACACCATCCTCCCGGCAATAATAGGTCTTGCAGTTTTGTACCATAAAGAATCCACAATCATGCCTGTAAACAAAGGAAAAAACAAAAAATGGTACAACACAAAATACAAAAAATACAGGAACAACATCCTCTAGCAACAAAAACAACCAACAAAAATCATTAAAAACGGATACTCACATGTTTTCCTGCTGAGGCACCCGCACAAACTCGCAAGAGAAGCCATCAATATGCGCCGGTGAGAACGGTTTGGCCCTGTCTACACTGGACTCCCTCCAAAGCTTCTTTATATTATCTGTCATATTCCTTAAGAATCTAAGTGCATCACCCCAGGTTTCATCACGGAGTGAATCAAGACACTCGAAACGATGGAACTTCAAATTCAGAACAACCAAGCACCAATGCCCAGATTCTTCACTAGGCTTCATGGTAGCCACAAATGACGGCGGATCAAATGTACGGAAAAGAAGCTGAAAAAAAATTGCAGAGGAAAAATGAATTTACCAAATCATAATGAAACAAAAAATTCAGCCTCAAAACAATAAAATAAAGGAGGGAAATTGAAATTCATAAGTACAAACAAAAAATCACATAATCGTAAAGAATTTATATCCACTGCGATATAAATCACATAATCAGTTCAATTTCCTTACAACAATAAGTGCAGCTTTAATAAAAGAAGCACGAATCATTCATAAGTGCAGGTGTAAAAGAAGCAAAGATCAAGTTCATTCCCCCCACCTCCCAAAACTATAAAGAAAACATGACAGTTCAAGTTAATGAGTACAAAAAGTCCAAGTTCACCTACTTGGTCAAAACCATCAGCACCTGATCTCGTGAACCAATTTAGCACATCGGAATCAATATTTCCATCACGGATCTTGGTCTGTTGTACAAAAAGAACAACAACAGTTAGAAAATTGGCAAAACAAGTTATCATCCTATTTACAAAAAAGCAAAATACTGACCGTCACCCATCTGGGAACTATCAACTTGTTAGTGTCTCAGTACTTCTGACGTAGAGAATACAAAACAACATCAGCACTGTCTGAGTTGAGCATGCTAGTGGGGACAAACGCTTTAGCAATAGAACCAACACTAGCATCACATTCTTTATTTTGAAACATCGGCTTGTGACTAGAAAAACACAAAAGATTACATGAATTAAAACTACTGCAACAACAACAATAATCATACGAGAGAAAGAAAAGGAGACAAAAAATAGTACGGGAAAAATCCAAAACTAACCATTTCGTACGGTTCGTGCGCAACCTCGTAACAGCGAAGAAAAACGTATCAACCTTAACAACATTACCACTTTCTGCTTGCAGAAAATGATGAAAAATAATAAGTTCAACAACTACAAGAGAACATGTCTGAAATGCCAAAATTGAGAAGTACGCCCCATTTATAAGTCCTTACCTGGACTATCAGGGTTTGACGAGGACGGTAGTTCCTGTGATGAGACCATTATGCCTCCAGTTTCAGGGTTTGACGATGGGACATTTTGAGAGGACACCAATATTGATGCGCTTTTAGGGTCGGTAGAAAGAAAATCCTGGGACGACAATAGCGCCTCCTGCGTCAAGGGGTCAGAAGAAATTGACAGAAGTAAATCATCATCATCGGATGTCACCTCCTCCACGCTAGAAGCATCTTGCAATGCATCACCGTAATCAAGACCTCCAGGCAGGAAATTCTCTGGCGGAAAATCTTCACAACCAGAAACATTTTCATTCCCAGCAATACCAACACCGGGCGATTTGGCATCAAGTATGCTAGCAGCACCAGCATCCTCATCAGCAACTTTGGTACCAACATTGCGCCCACTACTCAATGGAACATCACGAGCATCATCTCCACCACTAAGGACAACCTCACGCTCAACATCAGTAATCTGACGAAAATAAAAATTCAGAAAAAGTGAGTAATACGAACAAAAATAACAATAAAAAATAAGCTACCAATAGGTGCACAGAAAAACAAACCTTGGAAGCATTCACAGCAACATCATCAATCTTGTTGATGCTAACATTCAAAGCAACATCACCAACGGGCAAACAAGGCTCATCGACAACAATAGGACCCTGATTCAAATGTAATGAGGCAAAAACACAATGCTATTATGAGCAACAATAAACATAAGGAATTAAAACAATGGTAACAAAAAAGGTAGCGACCCTCTTGCAAACTATAAACGGTGTGGGATAGAAAAATGAACAAGCAAGACACATCACTGCACATGAAATTTTAAGAAAATATGAATAAACACAATGAAAATAAAAATAACCTTGCACTTATCAGTGGATGGATCATTAACTCCACCGTCAAAAGCAACCTCAACATTATGACTGGTCTCCTGCCTAAAAAGAAAAATTAATAAACAGATGTAGATCAGGAAGTTCAACTACAATACTGACAGCAGAACAACATAGTAAAATCATACAAACAAAGAGGACTGACTAACATCAACAACAAGGTGCTGCGAGCCAACATCGTACGTACGCTGATCAGAAACATTAGCCTCAGTACCATCATCAGCCCTGCTGTCGGTGCCAGCAGCCTCATCGTGATCAATCTGCATGAAAGAAAATTATTAATAAATAGATGAACATGAGGAAGTTCAACTACAACACTGACATCAGGACAACAAAGTAAAAATTGCAAACACCGAGGACTGACTCACATCAACATCAGGACGCTCAAAGCCAACATCATTCGTTTCGTGATCAAAAACATTAGCCTCAGTACCATCACCAGCCGTGCTGTCGGTGGCAGCACCCTCATCCTGCTCAAACTGCTTGATAAGAACATTTTCACTTTCTTCATATGGCTTGCAGCGAGAGTTTTGCGTAGTTCTGAAACACTTCATGTTGTTCAACAGACGAACTGAGCTCTGAACTAGATTAGCGGCACCGTCACGCATATCACCGATTAAAGTTCTCTCCATCTCAATGTAGTCAACAGCTTCCTCAGCGTTAAATTGATGACCTTCAGGAAGGATACCATTGATACAGATCAAACGCTCAACTGTTGTTGGGACCTTTTGCAGCTCAGAACACACATTAATTAAGATATGCTCAGCACGCTCCAATGCTGAAACAGCAACATCAATACCAAAACCCCGCCTCTGTGAAGCACTAGCATTACTAGGGCTAGGGGGCATAACCAGCACCCTCAACACCACGGCCATCCCTCAACTCATCGGGCAGAGATGAAAACTTCGGAACCAGAGACGACGACATCTCCAGGACTGGCCGTTTATAAACTCGGAAAAAAACAACCTCCTCTTGAGTTTTCCACTACAAACAAAAGGGAAAATTAGTTAATCAATAAATGCAACACATAGGGAAAAATAAATCATGATATTAACAGATTTAAAATCAACACCACTAATAAACTTTAACTTTCATTGCCAATTTGTTAGTATTTACCAACAGGCCAGTTGAACAAAGTTATTCAGTTCAACCACACACTAAACAACAGTACTAAAAAACCATACATAAACCATACAAAATATAAACAGTCAAGTCTACGGTACACATGTCCACTACAGCAAAAAATAGCTATACCTAAAATAAAAAAGGTCTGCAAAACACAAAACAAACAAAACTCACCGGAAGCTTCCCAAACACCCAAGTCTTTGGATCTGCATTGCCTTTTTTAACAAATCTGCATCAACCAGATCAGAAAGCTTGGCAGGATCCATGTAACATATGCGGGGGACTCGCATGTCAGGCTCCGCAGTCTTGCCACGGATAAGGCAGTCAAGGTACATTAGTACATGCCCTATGGCACAGCCTGTGATTGCCTTCCCCATGGTATCACCATTTTGGTACTTGGCAACAGCCCTTCTAAGCTCATCAACCATCAGCTGGCAATAATCCATATTAGCCATGTCCTCAAAGACGAGACCCTGAAACATTGTTGCCTCTCTGGAAACACGCGGGGCAGAACCAGGCAACACAACCTTCATAAACACAATCATGAAGAACACTTTCAGATCAAGGTCATCTTTGCTAGGTTCCTTGATGAGCACCTTGAGCTTATTCCTCAAATCCTTTGTCTTGATATCTTTGTCCCTGCTAATGTCAAGCTCCGATCTTAACTTCATCAGAGCGTCGTCATATCCGTCCTCTGACGTCCTTGGCGCAGAATGACCACCACGAGGGAAACCAAATAATTGATGTATACCGTCGCTAGTGATGTGAAGCTTCTTATTAGCCTCACCCATGTTAAGAGTCATTGTATCACAATCTATCCTCAGGTACAAAACTCCCATCAGAGGGCGGGAAATGTTAGACTTCACCCTCCACTTGAAGATAGAACCAAAACCAGATGCATGAACCCTAGCCACATGCCGACTCTCGAGCAATTTAGCACAATCTTCAACCTCTCTCAACGAACATCGCACAGTTAAGTTCAATTTCCGTTGGTCACCTTCATCCAAGTCAACTTTTCCGGCATTGCCTCCCACCAGCTTGACCGGACTCATAACACTAACAGGCTGTAAATGAAAACAAAAAAGCCACACCTTAAAAAAATGAATATAGAAAACAAAACAAGCATATGAATGCAAGTAAAAAGAAAAAGAAAAGATTGCACAAGTTCAAGTATTAAAACAAAATCAGTACCACCCCTCAGTTGACGCAAACAAATGATCAGCCTAACCTGGCCGCAATACCAGCTGAAACACAATTAAATCATTGCAAGTACAACTAGTAAGTCACATGCAGTACAAAACACATACCACTGCAAACAATGAATATAGAATACAAAACAAGCATATGAATGTAGGTTAAAAAAAGATTGCACAAGTTAAACTATTAAAACGACATCAGTACCACAATCAAATAGATGCAAAACAATGACCAGCCTCACCTGGCCAGCATACCAGCCCAAACACAATTAAATCATTGCAAGTACAACTAACAAGTCACATGCAGTACAAAAGACATACCATTGCAAATTCATCTTCTGAATCAACTTCAACATCATATTTTTCAGATGCAGCATCTTCAGCTTCGACACGAGCACGCTTCTTCACACCTTTGTTCACCTTTGCAGGATGAACTTTACACTTCTTATTTTCTATCAACAAAGACCGCTCTTGAAGAGGAGACGAAGAAGGCTTCTTATTTGTCAAACCTCGTGGACTCCGACGAACAGAGGAGCCACCAAGTTTGCTTGGACCAATTTTCACAGCAACACTATCCGCATCAGTTTTGCTATTACCAGGTTGGGAACCAGCTTTCACACGTGGGCTACGCCTTTGTGTGCCATCAGGATTTCGATCTGACATCTTCCTCTTCAAAACATCTTTCTTCTCCTTAACTCCATCACGATCAAACACTTGCGTCAACCAAGTTTGCATCAAGTTTGTCTTCACAGGCATGCCACTTCCATGAGATCCGGCATGAACAGTTGAAAAACCCGTGTCACCACCTTCATCGCCTACACATTTAGGAGCTTCAGCAACATCAACATCACTTTCTGGCACACAGGCAGCCTTTTGACGCCGTTCCAATTCCTTTCTCTTATGGAATTCATACTTCTTCTTTCTTATCCTTTCATCCTCGAGCTGTAACTGCATAGGAACATCGTCAGCTTGGGTAATAGGCTCAGTGCCATCAACACTTTGAGACTGAGTAACAGACAACTGCAAGCTGCCATCACCATCATCAACGTTAAGTGAATACATTCCATCATTAATATCTTTAACAACATCAGAAATGTCCTCTGGAACACCATGGCTGTCATTAACTACATAAACCAATAACATAACCACGCACATAAAAAACTAAAACACAATTAACATTGCAGACACATAGATAAATAAAGCGCATAGCATCAGACACAAACAAAAAGGAACAACTGATGTAACTAAGCATATATATGAATTAAAGGCTGATAAAAAAAGAGCAAATATAAGGGAAACACCAGCAACATTCGCAAGTTCTTCTAGAGGATTTGGTGTCTCAAAAATAACATTCACAAGATCTTGAAAGCGTTCATATTTGTCAGAATCAGGAGGCACCGACACTCCAACATCTGCAACAACATCATAATTAGCAAAAAAGTACAAGAACAATCAATCAGTTCAACTATGTGAACACTATAAGTTCACCTAATAAAACAAATATGAACCCACCACTTGCAGAACAAACTTCAGAAAACACAACTCTTTCAACACCATAATAGTTCTTCACTGACTACTACAACCTATTCAAATGCCAGGACAGCAGTTCTAAATAGACATGGTGATAAGTACTACAACCTGTCTGTAGGTTGCATCAACTGCCAAAACCATACACGCCATAAAATCCAGGACAAAATTAACACATATCAAAATACATACAACTTATAAAGTCGATACGGCAACAATTGTACAACCTAAAAACCAGATCTATTAAAACATCATCCAAAATATAGGGAAAATCACCTGCATTCAATTTGTCCGGACTGGATGATGTACCCATTGTATAGTCCTAAAATCTGCCGAATCAGATCTGCAAGACACATGAACAAAAATTAGGGATTTGAACTATTTCAGAAATGAAGCACGCCATACAAAAGCAAAACTCTTACCAGCAAACACAAAATCGGCCATGCAATCCAGTATCACTGCCGCCAAACGCTCGTTCAACAGCAAAGGAACCCTAGCGAGTGCAGCGTGGGATAGCAAAGAGAGCAAGAGAATAGAAATTGAGAGAAAATCTGAACATAAGAGGACGCAAGCAAAGTCAATGCAGAGCAAAAGGAACAAAACAGAGCACACGGACCTCCACCCCTGGGGTTGAGCCCTCCGGCCGATGCTCTCGCGGCGAAACAGGAGTAGCAACTCCCCCACCGAGAAGAGAAGAAGAGGGGAATGAAGACGAAATCGATTTGGGGACGGGAGAGGAGGGGAACGGGGAAGATCGGTAGTTAAAATATAAGTGGGAGGGTTAAAAGATGACTGGGAGAAAACGGACGGCTAAAGCCCACAACCGTGGCGAAGCCCACTATCTTTGGCCAGTTACAAAATATAATACCAAAAATCAAGTACAATAAAAAAATAGATGGAGAAAACAAATGGCTAAAGTACAAATAATAACTCACAACAGTACAAAATAAATTATCAAAAAAGTACAAATGAAAAAATAATTCATAACATTGCTGGTTTTCCCCCTAAAAAATAAAGATAAGATAATGGGGCAAATCATGTTACGAACTCGCCTCCGCATGTGACACCGCGGCACGCGGCGTCGTCGCCTGCTACGGCTCGTTCCTGGCTCGGCCTCGCCGTGATGGGGGAGGGGGGGTCCCGATCCCACCTCCCCCCCGGCTCGGCCTTGCGCTAACGCGGCAGCGCGCTCGTTTGACAGGCGCAGTGCGGTCATTCTGTTTCCCCCACGCACCCACATCCCTAAGATAGATAATGGGGCAAATCATGTTATGGACTCGCCTCCGCATGCGATGCCGCGGCACGCCGCGTCATCGCCTGCTA
>NC_057804.1:202791532-202791790 GCF_018294505.1 Triticum aestivum | reverse complement strand
CCCCACCCCACGCACCCACACCCCTAAGATAGATAATGGGGCAAAGTACATACAAGGAAGATGTGTCAGTACAACTATGCCCCTCGGTACGGTTCGGTGCGTGGCAAGTCAGGTTTCCCCCACGCACCCACACCCCTAAGATAGAAAATGCGGTTATTCTGTTCCCCCCAACCCACGCACCCACACCCCTAAGATAGATAATGGGGCAAGTCATGTTACGGACTCGCCTCCGCATGCGACGCCGCGGCACGCCGCGTC
>NC_057804.1:202734244-202790338 GCF_018294505.1 Triticum aestivum | reverse complement strand
CCAGCTCGGCCTCGCGCTAACGCGGCAGTGCGCTCGTTTGACAGGCGCAGTGCTGTTATTCTATCCCCCCACCCCACGCACCCACACCACCTAAGATAGATAATGGGGCCAAGTCCATACAAGGAAGATGTGTCAGTACAAATATGCCCCTCGGTACGGTTCGGTGCGGGGCAAGTCATGCCCCTCAGTACTATATTCAAACAAACAATAAAAAGAAAAAGAAAAAACTTGACAACCCAAGGACAAAAAAGTACTAGTCCAAGTTACTGGTGTAGTCAAGTACTAGATCCAAAACAACAGAAAAAATTGACCGCCCAAGGATAGGCGCAGGCCCTAGCAATGCTAGATACTTGAACTCGAGCCCGTGGGAGAATCCCTAGTAATCTGCACACCTGCAGGACCTGACGTCCAGGGCCCACAGGTCAAGAGAGAGAGAGAGAGAGAGAGAGAGTGCGCCGTGTATAAGCGCTCTGGTAAGTGTTTACAGGAGTTCGACTGGTGAGCCTCGGTTGCGCTTATAAACAAGTCTAAAGCCCCCTCGACTAGCGAGGTGGGACTAAACACATAGCTCACGCGCTCGTCGTGCTGCACAGGCACGCGGACGAGCTATTGGGCCGAATACAACGACCCAGGCCGATGGGCCAACAAAGTACTTCACCCCATTACAAAAATCCAGTAGATCACGCACGACAAAAAATAAAAAATGAAAATAATTTAAAAAAAAACTCACAAGAAAAATCAGTTAATAAACAAAAATATTGTAGAAAGTTCAAACACATCTTATTGGTAAGAAGTAAAAAAAATATAAACTGTAAATAAAAATTTCAGAAACGAATTTACAAAAAGTTCAACTACTACAATTCATAAGGTTCAAGTACAAAAAAAAGTACTGTGCAGCGAAGATTAATTTTTTTTAAATACCAAAACTATCTTTATTCATCTATAAAAAAGAAAAATACGTGCTCCAAAATTAATGTAAAAAAGTAAGAAAAAAATATTATACAACAAACAAATTTGATTGGTAATTGACAGCCTAAAATAGATCGGTACTATAATTAACAGAATGTAAGTTCAGCAAACTCAATAACAAAAAGGGATTCTAAAAAAATCATCAACGTATAGCACCGTCTGCAAGTTATGAACATGAAAAATATACCAGTCAAAAGAAAGGATGCCCATCAGTTCAACTATAGAAATTGTTCCAGTACTAATATAAAGAATGTATAAATAAAACAGTTATAATTGAGCAGAACAATAGGAAAAACATTACATAACTAGTTCCATACCATTCTCATAATACCAGTCAATTCAACCATCTCACATGCAAATGTTTTAAAAGAAAAAATACTACAACATAATCAACCACACACAAATCTCACAACCGGTGTCATTTGCCACATTTAAACCTACAGCACATACATTATGAACGTCAGAGAGTCGTCTTCTCTCGAGAAAATAACCATAACGACATCACCATCCTCAAATCCAGACTCAGCCGCAAACTCCTTCCACCCAGTAGTTAGGTTGATGCAACCATCAAAGTCGATGTGGTAGGCAACATCTATCAACTGATACCCATTCTGGTCTGAAGTCTCCATCTTCAGAACACCGGAACTAGGAGCAACAATCCTGATCCTGGGTGACATTTTCTGCAAATGGGCATGGGAGTACAAAACAAAATGAACACCTGACATAACTGAATTTTTACACACATATAGTAACGATTTGCATAACAAACTAAAATGGAAAAAATCTGAACCAAAACAATAACACAAAACTAACTAGACATGTGAACTGACTAAACTGAAAAATATACATAACAATACACCTACAGTAAAAACATCTATACATAAACAGATCATGGATTATACAAAAAATGGTTAAAATACTGTTAAGTAATGAACAAATACACACATAAATCCATACTGTTAAAATCTGACAAAATCAAATTAAAAAAATATAGACAAGCTATTCATAAGACAAAACTGCAGATCCAGTCCATGGGTTTCAAACAGAAACCAACAAGAAAGTAGAAAACAAAATGAACAGAAACACATACACATGATTCCTTCAAGTCACCATCCGTCAGGCGACAAACATAGGGTGTACAAAACCCATGGTTGCCGTACAGCAAACAAGAAAGTTGCCCACGGTGCTGAGTCTGAGTGAGCTCCAAACCAGACACGTACACACAGCCGTCAGCTATGCGCGCCATCTTCACCAGGCATCCGCATGAACAATCCTCCATCGAACACACAGGAACAGAGAAAAAGGCAACAAAGAGAAGAGAGAGGAACCTAGATCTGATTCTGGAAGAAGGAAGAAAAGGGAGGGGGAAGACTTGGCCACACACCACACATAGATGGATAGCGTTTATAGTCAGGGACACTCGCAGATTATAAAAATAATAAATAGGCAGATGGGCAGCCAGCTGGTAGGAAATAGTTATTACACAAGCCATGCAACATTTGACAGCAAATCAGTTCAACTTTAGAAAAACAAGCAGTTCAAAGGTGCACATGTCGAACATATGCAGACAAAACAACAGATTCAGAGACAAAAACAAAGTTGAATTCATTTAGTCATTTGAACATCTGCTCCCTCGCAACAAAAATCTTAAAAACATAATATTCACTACTTCAGTCATAACAATCAAAGAAACGACGCCATTTTTCCCTGGTGGATGGATGTGGACCCATGGCTGCTCTCGCGCTAGCCCTACTAATGATCTGAATATGGTTCCTTCCCCTGCCCTCTAGGAAAATAAGCTCCAATTCATTGGAGTTGCAAGTATCCATCACCTCACGCGCAAGCCGTCTATTGAACTCTGCCTCCAGTTCCTCCTCGGTAGCACGTTGCGCCATCTGCCTGCGCGTGCGCCTCCTCCTCCTCTGCTCCGCTACTGCAGCCCTCACATCTATGGCGTCCCCCTTCTCCTCTGTAACCTCTCCCAGCTCAGGATCCATCTCCCTTTTCTTTGGTTGCAGCTCGTAGAATGAAAGTGACAGAGGGTGCGGGCTTTATAATCAAAGTGCAGAGCCATCGGTGCGGCTCCGATGTCAACACATAGAAACAAAACTTTGACACGCAGCAGTCCAACTACACATACGACAGCAATTCAAAACAACACTAAAAAAACGCAACTTAATTACACAGTTTGACCGGATTACAAGAAATCGCAGCTTACAGTCAGCCGCCATACACAACTTCGGCCAACGACAAAATAACATGGGAATCCGCGGTAGAAACAACTCAAAAAAGCAAAATTGACAACGCAAATCTTTTCATACAGTCCTTATATCTCTCCCTGCAACACCAATTCGAAAGTAAAACAAAAGGAAAAGAAGAACATATTTCCATGGCGGGCGTGGAAAATGACCAAGAACACCAAAACTTGTAAACATAAATTACGGATGATAATAATCTAAAAAAACATCCACCTGAGCGCGCGCCCGTGCGAAACCCCTTACATGTCTCCTCTAGCAACGAATGGCCCGCAGCATCGCTCCGGAGAACGACTAGAAGATCGACGTTGCATCCCCTGTTTCCGTGTGTCGTGCACGCAGGAAGATCAGTTCTGGTTGAAAAACACGTCAGTCCAACCTGTGAACCACGTCAGTTCAAGTAGGGTAACAGAATAATATTCTGTTACGCATACCAGAATAGCCCAGATGTATATATATATTATATATATATTATATATATATTTGAGTTTTTATGTCCCCTATAGTATTCACTTATTGCTAATTCTTCAAGTTGCCTTTTCTGCTATGTGAATGTGATCGGACCCTTTCCCCTCTATGCTAAACTCAACCCAGTCTGTTAACAAATTCTTCATGTGCGTTCTACTTGAAACCCGTTAAAAATCTTCACTGTGTCCTTGTTAGCTGAAGAATTTACGAACGTCACATTAAAATATTCTTATCCGAACTTTCGGCTTTTGCTGCTCAAACCATTCCACATCCCACGATAAGATTTATCTATTCACCCACGATCTCACACGATCTCCACCACACTGTACGTGGGTGACACATGTCACTAGGATGAGAAGGGTCAAGGGCACATTCGTCCATTTTCCTAGGGTGAGCGGTTTTTCACCTTGGCAATAAATACCCCTCACCCTCCTCAGAATGCATTTACGCCGCTCGATCTCACTCCCCTTGCTCGAGCTCTCAAGCCCTAGCGCCGCCGCTACCTTCATCGACACCGGTGAGGAAGAGCTTACTACCTCGACCTCGTCTCCGTCGTACTCGCGCCGGCCGCGGACATCTTCACTCCGCCGCCATCGTAGTTGTCTTCCTCTGCCAAGTTAGGTTGTGGAAGATCTGGACAGACGAACTTCCAAATCTACACTCTCAGTTTGTCGTGTTCTTCGTCAAGGGTAATTAAAAGTTACTTTTACTGCCTCTATCGAATCTGATGATTTCCAAAAAATGTTTAAAAGGTGTTTATTCTTCAACTTCCACACTCTAAACACCTCGCACAGCCATCCGTTCTTGATCTGTTTCTCTAAGTGATGTTTTTCCTCAAGATTCCTTAGTTGTGTGAATTTCACTATCCATACAACTCTGGAACCTAAGTCAAAGAACGCTTAGTGAAATTCTTCAAGACATATCTGGTCAATTTCCTCAAACTTGTTCCGTTTTACAAAAACTTCTAAGAACGCATATGACCTTTCCAAATTATTCGCACCTATACTCTGTTCACAGGTACACATGTCTGCTGCTGAATCGCTAGGTTCTCATCAACTTAACTCATTTGCAGCGTTCCTCAAAGAAAAGATGCATACTTCTTCAGAGAACTCAATAGTTAAAAATCCTCAGCTGAAGAAAATGGCAGATGGGAAGAAACCTCAGAAGGGAGGGAAGAAACTGGAAGTCAACACTGCTTTTGAGATACCTGCTAACATCTATGCAGGGTATTACACACCAGATGAGGCAACTCATGGTAAGGAGACAAAGAATGAGCACAAGGTGCGCATATAAAAAATTGAACGAAGATGGGCACGGGAATGGAGGGAGTACATATATGTTACTCCAAAGTACATGAAGAAATTCGCTCTAAACCCTCCTTGCCCAAGACCTCCGTTGGCACCTGGCAAAATTGTTGATCCCACTAGCATCAAGCGCGGTGAGGACTATGCTGATGAATGGGCCAAGCGGCAAGCCAAGTTGGCCAAATAGGCCAAAGAAGCATTGAGGAAATTCAATGAAGACTCTGCTGCTGCCGCTGCTGAGGCCTCAACAAGCAAGAAGGCTGTGCCTAAGAAGCCTGCACGCAAACCAACTTCCTCAGCAATGCCCTGACGGCCAAGTTTGGCAATGCCCTCATGGCCAAGCTCATCCATGCCCTCGCGGTATATTCCTCAAGCTGCTCCAGTTCCTCAAGTTGCAAAACCCTCAGCTCCTCTGGCAAAGTCCCTGGCACATGTGCATCTTGCCACTTGCCAAAGGACCACAGGCATCTCAATTGCCTCAGGAGCTTATGCAAGTTCTTCAGCTCCTCCTCAGTCTTCCAAAGGCCCCACTTTCCTGAAGACCAAGGCCACTGCTGGACGAGGCACTAGACCGAGTCCTCACAAGAAGCAAGTTGCCTTCCAAGTATCATTTGATGATGACGAAGCGGATGATGAAGAATTGGCCGAAATCATCAAGGACAGACGGCAAAGGGCCGCTAGAGTCAAGGGCAATGTTGTGCCCCTCCTGTTGGATCCGATGAAGATCTTGGACTTCATTGACCTCTAGCACAATGACCCAAACACTCCTTTGCCAGAGTTAAACCTCACACCTGGTCAAAGTCACATGTTGACGACTTTAATCTCTGAAGAGAAATGGAAATATGAACAAGCCGGGACTGTGAAGAAAGCCCAGTACCAGAAACAACGTTATCTGAAGGACAACGTTCTTACGCTATTGCCTGAACAACTCATCGCTCAGCAATCTAAGATCAAAAAGCTCAGTGATGAAGTTGATGCCTATAAGGCAGAATGGCTGGGAGCCAAAGTCAGATTCGTCAAAATGGCTAAGGGACTCACTTTCAATGTTGCTGATCCAATGCACATTGAAATTTCTCAGGTTGAAGCATCTACTCAGCCAACTGAAGAACATGCCAGCACCATTGATGAAAATCAGGCTACTGATGAAACTGCAAGCACCATGGCTGATGAAGCAATTCTAGCCACAGAAGAAATTGCCAGGGCAACCACTAGTGTTGCACCTGAAGAACAAGATAGACTAGCTGAAGCATCTGAAGTTGCGCTGGAGGAAGCTGAACAAGTCAGGACAACTGCATCAGTTGTGCCTGAAGAAATTGCTCAAATTTACTCTGGTCCTCCTCCACCAACGCCAACACCAAGTCCAATTCTTCCTTCTGCATTATAAGTGAAGAAGACCAAGGCTATGGAGCAAGCTGCTCTGAAGAAAAGGAAAGCATCTGCTTCATCAAAGTCTTATGCTCCTAAGAAGGCGAAGACTTTGACCAGCTCACTTGAAAATCCGATTGATGATGTTCCTCTCTCAAGCATGCCATCAAAGGAAACCATTCCTTTTGGTGAAGATTATGTGATTCCAAGTGAATCTGATGAAGAAAATCCTATTGCTGCTTTGACTGAGAGGATGGATGAAGAAATTGAAGTTGACAATGTCACTTCAACCCCACTGGTATCATCGCCCATGCCTCAGTTCATAGCTGAAGAGGCAGGCATTGAAGAAATGGAAGAAGATGAAGACGTGGACATTGGGAGCACCACACCTGTGATGAATGATGACTTTTGGGAAAGTCAGCACCCCAACTATCCCCTGTTCACGCCACTGCAATAAATTCCTCAGTACCCAGTACCTACTGAAGTTCAAATGGGTTCTGGTGAAATTGACCCTACGTCGTCCATTCCTGAAGAAATTCTACCCACTAGTGCTGATAACAAAGCTGCTGAAGAAATGGAGAGCCGGGCTGCTACTGAAGCACAAACTAAAATTCCTCAGCCCGCGGCTCCAGAGACGGTGATTCCTGAGGTTGTGCTGCAATTGACTTATACTCCTCGGCCGAAGACGAAGAATCCATTCTCGAAGACGCCAAAATTCAAGGCTGATGACTTCTTCCAGGAGCATGTGTTCTTCACCGACTGCAACCCATATGACTCTGCTCATCTTAGATGGAAGCGTTTCTGGACTGCCAGCCAAGCGAACTTCTGTTCTTCACTACTTTTCGATAAGGACAAAGTCTTCGACCATGAGCATATTCCTCATGTGGATATGCAATCACTGCCATGCTTCACACCAGTCCTCAGTGTTCTTCATGATGCTGGACTGCACAACTTTTGCACCGATATATGAGATTCTAATAAAGAACTCATTCTTCAGTTCTACGTGACGCTGCACATCATAGGAAATTCTAACAATGTGAACTCTTGGGTGTTGGACTAGATGACAGAAAACACTCACTTCAAAGCATCGGCCTCTGAATTGCTTCATGCCCTGCCTGTCAGTCCTCCCCTTGAAGGTGCGTGTCTTATCTATCGTGAACTTGAGCTGTCTGATCACTACATGCAAGTGTTGATGAAGCCGCTGAAGCTCTGTCAAGCCACAAGGACCAAATTTCTCATGAAGGAATTTCTATATGTGCCACGGACTATCTATCGCATTCTGACCAAGACACTGAGTCCGATCAAAGGCCACGACTCAAATGATGAAGAGGTCGTTGGCATCATGAAGAATCTACTATTCAATATAATGCATGGTATTCAAGTAAACTACCATGACTTATTCATGAGGACTATGGCAAATGTTGCATTGTCTACCTTTGAATTGAAGCCTTATGCTCCCTAGATTATGAGATTCCTCAGATCAAGGTCTTCAATCAATTACAAGGCTGACATGCTCAACCATGGCAGTTACTTTCCGCCCATTGAAGTCCTCAAGCGGACATTTTCCTCAGCTGATCAAAAGGGCAAGGCCACTGCTATCGTTGATGAAGGCACTCATCCATTGGATGGATAGTTCCGCAAAGCTGCCTCGTATTCCACCAATGATGACTCTGCCACTCATGATTCTGCCGCCAATTACTCAAAGCAAAGTCCTCAATCCACAGCTCCAAGGGTGATGACTGATCATGAGCTTCTCCCCAGTCTTCATTAGAAGGACGATCGCAATCACAAATGGGTCAAGCGTCAGTTTGGTTCAATTCTTCACAACATGACCGCTACACATAATTCAGTGAAGAAGAACCACTACTACCTCCAGGCAACATGATCGCACCTGGGCTGCTCTGACTCATCTCTACGGTGATGAAGATCTCAAGCAGATGGGCTTCAAGCAGGACTACAGCTGGTCTAAGCGACCGGCAAAGAAATTCAAGAAAATGGAAGTTCCTCCCATGGTACCCAACTCCTATTCTTCATCACGCGAGACCAATGAAAATGAAGGTTTGGATGACACTGCGGCGGTCCCTACTCCAACAACCGACCCCAACAATGCTGGCGCTCCTACATCAACCTCGTGATGATATTCTTCAGAAAAAAACGCTATCGAGAGCCATCCACTTCAGAAAAAAAAATCGCTCCTGATGTGCTTCTTTAGTCGTGCCGCCGGATCTGGTATCATTTTTTTAGAGGGCGAACAAGTATCAGCTAGGCCTAGGTTTTGTATTTTAACATGCTTAGCCCACGACATACGAAGACAGTGGCGTCAACTTATTTTTTGAGGTCCATACCGGCCTATGGGTTTTTTCTTAAAGATCGGCAGCCCACTGTATTTTTTAATAAAACGCAGGTCTCTGTTCTATTTATCTATCTATAAGAATAATAATGATGTGTCCAATTTATTTTTTCCCTTCTAACCACATTATATATATTTATATTATTAATATTATTGTATATTTTATAGAGACTTATATATACATTATAAAAACATCCCACGTGTTATTAACTTATAAAAGTAAATTTTTAACGGAAGTTGGCAAGGAAAATCCTGGTTGTTTTTGACTCACAGGCAAGGAAAATCCTGGTGATTGCGTACAAAATCTTGCGAAGATTTTAAGGAGCAATTTAATAATAACACACTCATTTTTATTTTGAGCAATAACTCGCCAATTTGTTAATTATATATATATATATATATATATATAATGTGCCTCTCCGGTTTATTCTTTGATATTAATTGCTCCGTCTAACATAACATTATATATATAACGAGTCCAGCTAATTCGTGTATTTCAAGGAAGTGCAAATGGGCTGGGATTTCGTAGAAAATATAAATGGGCCTGATTGATGTGAAATTATTTGTTCACCCAGCCCAGCGAATGGACTGTACATTCTAGAAAACATGGGTTAAATATATGCCACATTTTTGCAGGCTGACATGTGGGCCAATAGGTCAAAGCCTATGCAGGGCGTTGTCAACTTGGTCAACAAATGATTGTGTCATCCACAGCCATTGGATTTATATCCAACGAACGGCATGCACCTTCAATCTCTCGTCCTCTTCCTCCAGCATCGCCGGGACCGACTGGTCCGGCCTCCGGTGGCTAGCGGCTCAGCTTAGCACGCATCGCTGTGAAGCGCTACCCCACCGCCGGCGAGGCTATCCCTCCACCCCTCGACACCTCCTGTTATTCTCCACAGACTGCAGCCCCATGCCACAACAGAACCAGTTATAACCCTTCTCCTCCTCTCAATCTGCGACTCCACTGCCGCGTCTTCCCATATCTGAGTCGTTCCCCTCCGGGGCCTCGCCATCGTCCACCACCTCGCTGCGCTCGGTGCAGCATGGTCAACAAATGAGAGTCATCGGAAGAGGACTGTACGTGGAGAGCCTGATGGCTGGGACCCACGAGGTCCATGGTTGCACGCAAGGAAAGTTCCTCCTTATTAAGATGAAAAAATGTTTCCTCCACCTGACAGCTGGGACCCACCGGCTGTTTCTTCGAACGGAAGGAAGTGCCTCCTTGTTTTGCGAAAAAAATTATTCATCCCGTTGACAGCTGTGACCCATCAGATTTGGTGGCTGACTTGTGGGCCTACTAAGTGGATGTGTACGCACGACTTTGTCAACTTAATCAACAAATGATTCTAGCAGCTGGACCGTTGGATGTTAGTCCAACAGTCGTGCTCCTTCTTCAACCTCTGTTCTTGCTCTTGTCTCCCGTGGGCGGCACCGCGACTGTGCTACCGTGCACCCGAACCAATGAAGTTTCCCACTCCTCTCCATCTACGACTCCACTGCCCCGTCTTCCCCATCTCTGGGTCGTTCCAGTCTGGGGTCTCGCTGTCGTCCACCGGCCTTGGTGCGTTCGGCACGGTGTGGTCAACGTGGTCAACAACCGAGAGTCATTGAAAGATGACTGTACGTGAGAGGCTGACAGTGGGTACGCACCACGCCCATGGATGCATGCATGCAGCGGAACGCGGCATGGTCAACGTGGCCAAGGAACGACTTCCATCGAAAGTATACTGTACGTGGAGAGGCTGACACCTGGGCCCACGGCCGTAGCAAGGAAGTGCCTCCTTATTACGCGGAAAAATTCGACCAACTGACAGCAGGGACCCGCTGGACGGGCCACCGTATTTTGCGAAAAACACGTTTTCCCCTGACTGCTGGGACCCACTTGACGAGCCACCGTATTTCGTGAAAAAACGTTCCCCCCGCTGTCAGCTCAGACCCACCGGAAGTGCCTCCTTATTAAGCAGAAAAAAAATGAATACTCCCCCTGCTAGCTGGGACCCACCTTGGTGGGAGGCTGACTTGTGGGCCCACTAAGTTGACGGGGATGGAGGGCTTTGTCAACTTAGTCAATATGAACGATTCTAGCTGCAGTGACCGTACAATGTCCATCCAACGACAATCATGCTTATTCAACCTCCGGTCTTCTTGCTCCAGCCACCCAAAGCAGCGCCGGTCGTGCCGCCTGCTCCTGCCTCCCGTGGCCGGCTGTGATGCCGCGGAGGCCTCACCGCCCCCTACTACTCCCACCGTTGGCCAAGCCATCCCTCCACTCACCCACACCCCCTGTTATTCTGCGGCGACGGCAGCCTCACACCGCAGCCGAACGAGTGAACCATCATACTCCTCTACGCATGGGCATCCACTGCCGCGTCTTCCCCGGCTCCGTATCGTCCCCTTCCTAGGCCTCGCCATCGTCCACCACCGTGGTGCTCTCGGCGCGGCATGGTCAATGTGGTCAACGACCGACTTCCATCGGAAGAGTATTGTACATGGAGAGGCTGACAGCTGGGTCCACGACAGCCGCAAGGAAGTGCCTCCTTATTACGTGCAAAATAATTATTCCTCCACCTAACAGCAGGGACCCACCGGATGGGCCACCTTATTTCGTGAAAAAAATGTTTCCCCCTGACTGCTGGGACCCACCAGCTACACCTTCGCACGCAAGGAAGTGTGTCCGGGCAAAAAATAATGATTCGCCCCCCCTGACTGCTTGGACCCACCAGCTACATCTTCGCACGCAAGGAAGTGCGTCCAAAAAAACGATTCACCCCCTGACTGCTAGGACCCACTAGCTACATCTTCGCACGCAAGGAAGTGCGTCCGGGCAAAAAATAAAAAATCGATTCGCCTCCCTGACAACTGGGACCCACCATCTACATCTTCACACACAAGGAAGTGCCTGACAGTCGGGACCCACCTGGTCGAAGCATACGTAGCGTTTTCATTCTTGTCGCTAACGTGTATGTACATATATACTGGTTGATGTAGAGGTGCGCACGTGTCGTAGTAGAGGCGCACACGTAGCATGTACACGTACGTACAGCGGCCAGTGTGCAAGAAAGAAAATACGACCACGTATGTGTACATACGGTCGTGGTCTCGAACACCTACTCGCGCATACGTACGGCCAGGGATCATGTACATGGTTGGGTCGGAACGGAGAAACAGTGTCGTCGATGTGTTCATGGGGAGCCAACCGGCTGGGACAGAACGGAATGCGTCGTCGTGTTCATCGGGAGGGCTTGGACAGAACAGGCAATGGAAATGAGGCCTGGCGTATCGCAGAATGGAGGAAAACGCTTTGTGTTCGACCGTCCACATTCGAAACGGGATCCTGTTCATCGGGAGGTGTCTGGCGTACCGCACAAAGGAGGAAACGGACCTCCTACGGTCGAAATGGGGGTCCTATTGATCGGGAGGGGTGTGGCGTACCACAAAATGGACGAAACGGACTTGTGTTGGAGCCCTACGGTCGAAACGGGGGTCCTGTTCATCGGGAGGGGTGTGGCGTACCGCAAAACGGGACTCCACGGGATACTGTTCATCTCCACCATCGACCTCCTCCAGCCTCCACGGGCTACCGTCGACCTCCTCCAGCGTCCACGGGCTCCTGTTCATCCAGCCTCCACCGTGCACTACTCCACCGGCTACTGTTTAACCACCCCTCCACGGGCACCCCTTCACCATCTTTTGTTCATCTAGCCCTCCACGGGGTCATCATGTTGATCCAGGGGCAATGCCATGGGGTCCTGTTCATCCACCCCCACCGCTCACTGTTCATCCAATCCCCCCCCCCCGCAATGCTCACTATTCATCCAGAGAGGCAGCATCAATCAGCTTCAGTTAGCAGCAGTAGCGAAGGAATGACTCGATCATGTTCAGTTATCAGCCATCCATCGATCGCTCGGGTTCAGTAACGCGTAGCCTGCAGTGCAATCACTTGGGTTCAGTTAGAGCCAACGCCTCGCACACACGTGCGTACGTGTAGGAGAGAAACGTGCATCGCTCGGCCCCCGACCACCCACCGTAACTAGGAACTCCCCAAAATTTTCCTCGCCCTCGCTTCTACCACAGCTTTTTCCGTCATGGACGGCCCAAAGAATGTCATGCAGCTGCGTCTCCGGCCCGCCCAGGACGAAAAACCCATTTTCTGTCATGATTTTTTTGTCATAGAAGTAGGAGCCCACCACATCTATGATGATACCGGGTTTTGTCACAATTATCGTCATAGAAGTGTCATAAGTATGACAGGAAAAAAAATTTCGTTCAGCCCAAAATGTCATGGATGTGTCTTTTTTTGTAGTGGTGGTCTGTGTGACCTTAGCTCAAGGAGAATACGGTGAGGACTATGTGTCCGGGACTGTGTATCCTCGAGTTTAAATACTCAGCCGCTCAAACCAGATGTACAACTATCACAGCAATGATAATTTTGCTATAAAAATAGTGGGCTAGGTCATGTTCTTAAAGAAAGGCTTAGGAACCACAATAAAGGAACCTCTCTAATTAAGAGATAGTGATAACATATAAAGGCCCAAAGCAGGAATCTCCTCCTCCTCCTCCTAAACTTGATCTTACAGATCTGTATCCTATTAAATTTAGCCCCTTTTATTATTTTTGCTTACGACAAAGAAAGCTCTCTGCCAAAAGAAGGGAATATGAGATGAGCATGGATTATCTCCCTCGACTTTACTACAATACCTACATCTATGCAATATGCCTAGCTAGGGGTGTAAAATAATAGCGCTTGTTGGGAGGTAACCCAGTTTTATTTTTATGTTTTTGCTTCTATTTTTCAATAAATATGCAATTATACTTCTATTATGATTGTTATTTAGTGTTTTATTTAGTGTTTGTTCCAAGTAAGACCTTTCGGATGGTTTCGAAGATTGTTGATTTGGTTCTGTGAAAAAACAGAAAGTTTTATGTCTAGTAGCAGAATTGTTAAAAATGACTGGAGCAACAAGAAGTTCTGATTTTTTTTTCCACTTAATTTGTCACATCCCTAGTTCTGGTATGACCTAGACTAGCTAGTCATTTGTGCATCATGTTAAATTCCATTTAAATTCTGAAATGAGGATTTGTGAAACCCTCAGAATCATCTCTGAAAATGACCCAAATAAAAATTGTTCCAAAAAGGTCCAAGGAAATGTTCGTGTTGCTCTCTGAAAATATTGGTCAGAGGTAAAATTCAAACAAATATTTTAGGAGCTCATGGATATTTATTTCGGCCATTTGGATTAATCCGATAATTATTTGCATTGGATATATATATGTCATATATATAATATATGTCCAAAAATTATGCCATTTGCTGAGGAGCTCTGGAATAATATAGTTAGCTCCTGCAAAAATTGGCATAAGGTAATAAAATGGTTTAATATTTTAATTAAATCAAAACAAATGTCAGAAAAATAGAAAAGAAAACAAAAATGTAAAATGCTTACCTGTGCCCACCTGAGGCCTGGCACTGCGCGGCCCAGCTGGCCGGCCCAGCCGACTGGCCAGTGCCAGTCGTCCTCCACCTCCCGCCAGGAGGCCAGGGGCGTGTGGCCGACGCGTGCGCACCGCCGTGCCGCCACGGCACCTGCCTGCCTGTCCTCCCCACCCCCCCGACGCCTAGACGTCCGGAACGATGCCACGCGCTGCCCCGCACCTCTCTCCCTC
Organism: Triticum aestivum; assembly: GCF_018294505.1. Classification (NCBI taxonomy): domain Eukaryota; kingdom Viridiplantae; phylum Streptophyta; class Magnoliopsida; order Poales; family Poaceae; genus Triticum; species Triticum aestivum. The sequence continues at coordinate 202,775,957 of NC_057804.1, read as the reverse complement.
TCTCCAGTGGCCTCCCCTCCTCTCTCTCGCCCTCTCCCGCGAACGTCCGAGTGCCACCGCCGCCGCCGACGAGCACCACCGTAGCCACCGCCTCCCCCTCGTCCCTCCGTCGTGTCCACGCACTCCGCCGCTGTGGACTACGCCTCCTCGACGAGACACACGGCGCCGGACACCCTGGAATGCCGCCATCGCCATCGTCTTCGTCACCGGCTGCCCGAGATCGCCGCCGACGCTCCGGCCGCACCAGTGCTTCCCCGAGCCCGCTGACGCCTTTGCTAGATCCACCGTGAGCATCTCCCCGTTTCCCCTCTCTTCCCCCCTCGTTCCCACACCGTAGCTCCGTTCCCCACCATGGCCGAAGCCATCGCCGCCGCAGCTCCTCGCCGTCGTGGCCACAGCCGCCGCAGCCCGCAGCCGAGCTCGCCGTTGCACTCAGTGCACTATGGCGAGTCGCGCGGACCCGCTCGCAGCCTCCCTGGTGCCCTGCAGTGCCTAACCCGCATCAACCGAGCTCCGGTCGCCGCCGCGAGCTCTGCTCCGGCGAGCTCCGCCGTCCCCGCGACCTTCCCTATGCCCAGGTGGATGCGGTCGAGCGCGGGCTGCCGATGGGTAGTCCCCGCGCGCTTTCCCGCCGCCTGTAGCGTGTTCCGGCGAAGCACCGCCGCGCGGTTTGGTCGCCGCCGGCCAACTCCGGCGGGCGCTGACGTGGCGGCTTAGTTAGTGCTCAACCCCCTCCTAATTACCCCCCCCCTGAGACTGACCAGTGGGCCCCAGGGCTTAGTCAAGCTTATCAGCCCAGGTTTGACTCGGGGTTAACCCCAGTGTGACTGACGTGTGGTCCCCACACGTCAGGTTTGACCCTGGTCAGCCCCAGTTGACCTGCTGACGTCGTGCTGATGTCATGCTAACGCAATTATTTATTTTTGGAATTAAAATAATTCAGGAAATTCCAGAAAATGTTTTAAACTTCAAAAATTCATATCAATTCAACCGTAGCTCAGATTGAAATAATTTATATATGAAAAATTATCAGAAAAATGCAATCTATCCATCTGTACTAGTTTCATGCATGACAAACCAACTTATACATGTTGTATAAGTGAAACACTATAATGGCTTATATAAAGAGCTTATTTCGGAGATGCATTTGAACCTTTGGTTCAAATGGACTTCATCCAAATATAATGCTAGCTGCATTAGCACAATCAGCATCACATCTTCATGCCATGTTCATGCATCATTGTGTTGCATATGCTTGTGTTTTGATTGTTGGCACCGTTCCTTCTCGATAGGTCCTGCTCCGGAGACGTTCCAGAGTACCTGTCTGTGAAGCAGTGCCTCCCTTGTTGATTTACCAGGCATGCAAACCCCCTTGTTCATTCTGATACAATCCTACTCTCTCGCTCCTGCTCTCAGTTATTGCATTAGGACAACAACGATTCATCTGCTACTTTGTGCTGCGGTAGTTGAACCCATTCCTCTGCATGACCTGTCATTGCCACAGTAAATAGTTGAAACCTACTAGCATGTGTAGGAGTTGATTGAAGCCATTGTTGTGTTCCTACCATGCTATGCCTGCTATTGCTTAGAGTTGTGTCAGGTCTGATTCATTGGGAATGAATTGGAGTGTTACGATATGTTCTGGTGCTGAGAGTTAAGTGTGTGAACATGATTTGGTAAAGGTAGCGGTGAGAGGCCATGTAGGAGTACATGGTGGGTTGTCTCACTGGAACCGTCCTTAAGCACTGAGTTCTATGTATGTTGTCCAATGACTCGATACTACCACACATTGGGCTCCGGGCGCTCCAAGCCCTCTCGACTTATTAACCAACTTGATCTTTGTCCAGGAGTCACAACTAGTTTCTGGTGTTTGTAGGCAGTGTTAGTAGTCTACCAAGTGGCACCCGGCCAGGTGGGCTTGGGACAGACTAGGCACAAGTGGCACGGTGTACCAAGCGTAGATCCATCCGGCGAGGTGGGCTTGGGAACCCTGCACACATTGTTTGGGGCCGTGAGTGAAACCCCGGCCGGATCTCCTTGCGGATGGAACCCGAATAGGCGATAAACGTGGACTAAAGTCTTGTGTGGTTAGTCAGGTCGTGGCCGACACCCTCGCCAGGCTTCCGCTTGAAGGTTGCCGAGATACATGACGTGTACATGGCGGTAAGTGGCGAGAGCGTGTGTGAAGAAGTACACCCCTGCAGGGTTAACATGATCTATTCGAATAGCCGGGTCCGCGGTTATGGACTTCTTGGTTGCTTACATGGTACATAGACAACTTGAAGTGTATACTCTAAAAAGCTCAAGACAAGTGTGAGTGCTATGGATGGCCTTCTTGTAGGGAGACGGGGATGAATCCATAGTAGTGTATTGTGTGGTGATTAGTGCACTTGTGTGCGCCATATCACCTCAAGAGTTTCTGGTAGTCGTAGAACAGGATAGCCACTGAGTCAAAGCTGGCTTGCTACAACTAAACCCCACATTACCCTCTTGATACACATGCATGTATGATAGGATCTGATGTAAGTCTTGCTGAGTACCTTTGTACTCATGTTACTTTATTTATGTTTTTGCAGCGTAGACTTCGGTCTTAATAGTGTTCCCGTGGACTTCGACGAGTAGTTTGTACCTCAGCTATGATCTTGATCGGATGTTGTAGATAGTCAGGCTCTTCAGCCTTTTTCGTTTGTAGATGTCTGTACCCAGACATGTAATGCTTCCGCTTGTTGCTTGTATGCTCTGTATGATGGGTCTTGTGACCCCTGTTTGAAATAAAGGCTATGATGGCTCTTTGAGCTTTATCTATGTGAGTTATTGAGTTATGCTGTGATGCCATGTTGTACAACACATACTTGCATGTTATGCGTACGTGTAACGTGTATTGCTATGTGTGGGATCTGACTATCTAGTTGTTTATCCTTAGTAGCCTCTCTTACCGGGAAATGTCTCCTAGTGTTTCCACTGAGCCATGGTAGCGTGCTACTGATTCGGAACACTTAGGCTGGCCGGCATGTGTCCTTCTTCGTTCCTGTGTCTGTCCCTTCGAGGAAATGTCACGCGATGAATACCGAAGTCCTGTTAGCCCGCTACAGCCCGGTTTACCGGAGTCCTGTTAGCCCAGTTGCTACAGCCCGGATTCACTCGCTGATGACCGACACGTTCGATGCCGGGTCATGTATGCCTGTCCCTGTAAGTTAGTGCCACTTTGGGTTCACGACTAGCCATGTCAGCCCGGGTTCTCTGTCATATGGTTGCTAGCGACACTATCATATACGTGTGCCAAAAGGCGCAAACGGTCCCGGGCATGGTAAGGCGACACCCGTGGGAATACCGTGCGTGAGGCCGCAAAGTGATATGAGGTGTTACATGCTAGATCGATGTGACTTAGGATCGGGGTCCTGACAGCCTTGGTATCAGAGCCTGACTGCCTGTAGGATTACCAAGCCAAACTGGTCGAAGTTGAGTCTAGAAATTCTTTAGTTATGTAAGGGAATTGATTGTGGGAAGGAACGTAAGGCTCCTTTACTCCTTTACCTCATGGCCTTCTGATCTGAGTCGTCCTATCTTTCCTACGGGGTTAAGGAACTAGGCTTTCTCTTCCGTCTATCAGGATCACGTCTTACTACTCCGTAGTCCCATAGGATTGGTTGATCAGAGTCATACCCCAGTTTTGAGTATTTTCGGTGTAGTCTGTTTAGTATGATCTCAGAACCTTGAGTAATGCTGATGAGTATGTTACCACCCCATTTTTAGTAGGATGTCTCATTCTGAGCATTTTACTGCCGTTATGCTGCCGGAATTTCCCTAGGAGTTCGAGAGATACTAATTCCTTGTCCTACATTCTACAGTCTATAGTTGATGCTGACTCCGTCCCTGGTTTCGTTTCTCGGGATGTCATCAAGTTCTATTGTTCGTAGCCAGAACCATGGAGATGGTAGGGATGAGGATCCTCCCGACCCGCCTTCGTTGACAGAGTTCATGTTAGAAATGGAGAGGAACAAGAGTGAGTCTAACCGTTTGTTGGCACGTATCGAGGAGAACACCGCACATCAGTCCAATAAGTCTGCGACCATTCATGACTTCATTCGCTTGCACCCACCTACCTTTCATCATTCCATCGAGCCACTCGATGCAGATGACTGGCTCCGTAGCATTACTCATAAGCTGCGTTCCGCGAGCGTAGCTGAAGATGACAAGGTCACTTATGCCACATACCACCTGGAAGGTCCTGCTAGTCTTTGGTGGCGGAACTATGAGGCTATGCTTCCAGCTGGCCAGAATCCTACCTGGAGAGATTTCACTGAGGCTTTTCGCGAGCATCACATTCCTGAAGCCCTCATCGATCGCAAGAGAGAAGAGTTCTGTAGTTTCACCCAGAGTAAGATGGCTGTTGATGCTTATAGTAGAGAGTTTGAGAACCTCGCCCGTTATGCCACAGAAGAGGTGTCCACGGACGCCAAGAAGCAGGCTAGGTTCCGGAAGGGTCTCAATCCCATGTTGCGTCGTGATCTCCACCTGCATCATTGTGATACATTCCAAGCTCTTGTGAACAAAGCCATTAATGCAGAGATAGCTCAGCTCGCTTACGAGGAGTCTCGTAAGCACACCCGTGATTTGGGATCTTCCTCCGGTTCTAGCTCTTAGAAGCGCCGGATTTGGGTTCCAAACTCCGCTTTTCCTTCCGGATATGTACCGAGGCCATCTTATGTGGCACCTCATCCAGTTCAGCAGTATGCTCCACCCAGGCCTATTGGTGGACCGCCTGCCAATGCGGGTCCACATCCTACCTCCAAGATTTGTTACAAGTACGGAGAGCCAGGCCACATTGCCCGTATTTGCACTCAGATTAGAGTTGCTCCACCTCAGCCCGAGAAGTCTGTTGGCCGTGGTAAGCCATCACGCAAGATGATCAGTGCCAAGTCAGCTCCCATTAAACATGGACGTGTGCATCACGTCTCAGCTAAAGATGCTCATGATGATCCAGATGTCGTTCTTGGTACACTCCTTGTTAACTGTCGTCCAGCATCGGTTCTGTTCGATACTGGAGCGTCTCATTCCTTCATTTCTGAAAGCTATGCCCGCTTGCACGACATGTCATTTTGTGATATGCCCTCCCCGCTACTTATTCAAACTCCTGGATCCAAATGAAAAACTTCTAGGAGAAGTTATGGCAATGAAATCCATGTTGACAGACTTGTATTCCTTGCTTCCTTGATATCTCTCAAGTCTCCAGATATTAACATTATCTTGGGTATGGACTGGATGACAGCTCATCATGCCAAGATTGATTGTTTCACCAGGTCTGTTCAGCTTACACATCCATCTGGCAAGATAGTCAATGTCTTCACTAGAGTTGCTAAGCGTCAGCTCTATTCTCTTAATGCCAGCCCTCTTCCAGACCTTGAAGATATTCCGGTAGTCCGTGACTTTCCAGATGTCTTTCAGAGGAACTGCCAGGTGTTCCGCCTGACAGAGATGTAGAGTTCGTCATAGATCTTATCCCAGGAACTGCTCCAATCTCTAGGAGACCCTACAAGATGGCACCCTTAGAACTAGCCGAGCTTAAGAAACAACTTGATGAGTCCTTGCAAAAGGGTTTCATCCGTCCTAGTTCTTCTCCTTGGGCTTGCCCCGTCCTCTTCGTCAAGAAGAAGGATGGTACGGACCGGATGGTTGTAGATTATCGTCCCGTTAATTTGGTCACGATAAAGAACAAATATCCGCTCCCCAGGATCAATGATCTGTATGATCAGCTCGCTGGATCCTCAGTCTTTTCTAAGATGGATTTGAGGTTAGGTTACCACCAAATCAAAATCAGAAACGGGGACATCCCCAAGACGGCCTTTGTCACTCGTTATGGCCAGTACGAGTACACCGTCATGTCCTTTGGCCTAACCAATGCTCCAGCTACTTTCTCCCGCTTGATGAACTCGATCTTCATGGAGTACTTAGATAAGTTCGTCGTGGTTTACCTCGATGATATTCTTATTTACTCGAAGAACGAGGAAGTGCATGCCGAACATCTTAGACTTGTGTTAGAAAAACTCAGAGAGCACCGTCTTTATGCCAAGTTCTCCAAGTGCGAATTTTGGTTGCCAGAAGTGACCTATCTAGGCCACGTGATCTCTGGTAAGGGCATTGCTGTCAATCCCGAGAGAGCTAAGGCCGTTCTTGATTGGACTCCACCTGAAACAGTCAAACAAGTTAGGAGTTTCCTTGGTCTAGCCAGCTATTGTCGCCGCTTTGTTGAAAACTTCTCCAAAGTAGCCAAACCCCTCACGGAACTTCTCAAGAAAGATAAAAAGTTTGAGTGGTCCCCACAGTGTGAATACAGTTTTCAGGAACTGAAAAGGCACCTGACTTCTACTCCCATACTTGTGCCACCGGATTTCACTAAAGACTTTATTATCTACTGCGACGCCTCACGACAGGGACTAGGTTGCATTCTTATGCAGGATCGTCATGTGATTGCCTATGCATCTCGACAGTTGCATCCACATGAAGAGAATTATCCTACACATGATCTAGAGCTTGCAGCCGTAGTCTATGCACTCAAGACCTGGCGACATTACCTTCTTGGTAAACGTTGCGAGATCTACACCGATCACCAGAGTCTCAAGTATATCTTCACCCAACCGGATCTGAACCTTAGGCAAAGACGTTGGTTGGAATTAATCACAGATTATGATCTAGGGATTACCTACACCCCAGGCAAAGCCAAATGTCATGGCTGATGTGCTAAGCCGTAAATCCCATTGCAACAATCTCATGTTGCAGCAAGGCCAACCACTTCTCCATGAGGAATTCTGTAAGCTTAATCTTCACATTGCTCCTCACGGATTCCTTTCTACCTTGGTGGCGAAACCTACTCTTGTGGATCATATCATAGAAGCCCAGAAGCATGATACGGGGATTACCCAGATCAAGAGAAACATTGCCAAAGGTGTTGCTGGTAGTTTCTCTGTTGATGATCGAGGTGTTGTTCTCTTTGGGAACCGCCTGGTGGTCCCCAAGAAGCAACATCTTCGGCAGTTGATTCTTAGGGAGGCGCATGAATCTCCTCTCATGATTCATCCCGGTAGCACTAAGATGTATCAGGACCTACGCTAGAGGTTCTGGTGGACTAGGATGAAGAGAGAAATCGCCGACTTCGTTGCTAATTGTGACGTATGTCGTCGTGTTAAGGCAGAGCATCAAAGGCCTGCTGGCATCCTTCAGCCTTTAGCTATTCCTGAATGGAAATGGGATAAAGTTGGTATGGACTTCATCACTGGCTTTCCCAGGACCAAGAGAGGGAATAACGCTATCTTTGTAGTCGTTGATCGTCTTTCCAAAGTGGCTCACTTCCTTCCTATTCGAGAGAGTATCACTGCTAGTCAGCTTGCTGACTTATACATTTCTTGAATAGTGTCACTTCATGGTGTTCCACTAGAGATCAATTCAGACCGTGGCAGTCTTTTCACTTCTCATTTCTGGGAGAGTTTCCAAACTGCCATGGGAACCCATCTTTCCTTCAGTACCGCTTTCCACCCTCAGTCGAGTGGTCAGGTGGAACGGGTCAACCAAATTCTCGAAGACATGCTTAGAGCTTGCGTTATCTCATTCGGTATGGATTGGGAGAAATGTCTTCCTTTTGCCGAGTTTTCTTATAACAATAGCTATCAATCCAGCCTCAAGAAAGCTCCTTTTGAGGTTCTCTATGGACGAAGATGTCGAACACCTTTGAACTGGTCAGAAACCGGTGAAAGACAATTCTTTGGACCGGACATGATCCAGGAGGCAGAAGAGAAAGTTCGCATCATTCGTGAGAACTTGAAAACAGCCCAGTCTCGTCAAAAGAGTCAGTATGATCGTCGTCATAAGGATATGACTTATGAAGTTGGCGAAAAAGCTTACCTTCGGGTTACTCCCTTGAAGGGTACCCATCGTTTTGGTATCAAGGGCAAATTGGCTCCTTGTTACATTGGTCCCTTTCGCATTCTCGCTAAACAAGGAGAGGTTGCCTACCAGTTGGAACTACCCCCACATCTTTCTCGAGTTCATGATGTCTTCCACGTCTCTCAACTCAGGCGTTGCTTCTCGGATCCCATCCGCGGAGTGGACCACGAAACGCTTGATCTCCAAGATAACCTCACATACCGAGAGTACCCGGTTCGCATTCTTGATCAAGCAGAGCGTGTCACTCGACGTCAGAACATCAAGTTTCTCAAGGTTCAGTGGTCTCATCATTCCGAGAGAGAAGCTACTTGGGAGCGAGAAGATCATCTTCGACTGGAGTACCCCGCTTTCTTTCCGTCAACCCCTGAATCTCGGGACGAGATTTTTTCAAGTGGGGGCGTGTTGTCACATCCCTAGTTCTGGTATGACCTAGACTAGCTAGTCATTTGTGCATCATGTTAAATTCCATTTAAATTTTGAAATGAGGATTTGTGAAACCCTCAGAATCATCTCTGAAAATGACCCAAATAAAAATTGTTCCAAAAAGGTCCAAGGAAATGTTCATGTTGCTCTCTGAAAATATTGGCTAGAGGTAAAATTCAAACAAATATTTTAGGAGCTCATGGATATTTATTTTGGCCATTTGGATTAATCTGATAATTATTTGCATTGGATATATATGTCATATATATAATATATGTCCAAAAATTATGCCATTTGCTGAGGAGCTCTGGAATAATATAGTTAGCTCCTGCAAAAAATGGCATAAGGTAATAAAATGGTTTAATATTTTAATTAAATCAAAACAAATGTCAGAAAAATAGAAAAGAAAACAAAAATGTAAAATGCTTACCTGTGCCCACCTGAGGCCTGGCACTGCGCGGCCCAGCTGGCCGGCCCAGCCGACTGGCCAGTGCCAGTCGTCCTCCACCTCCCGCCAGGAGGCCAGGGGCGTGTGGCCGACGCGTGCGCACCGCCGTGCCGCCACGGCACCTGCCTGTCTGTCCTCCCCCCCGACGCCTGGACGTCCGGAACGACGCCACGCGTCGCCCCGCACCTCTCTCCCTCTCTCCAGTGGCCTCCCCTTCTCTCTCTCGCCCTCTCCCGCGAACGTCCGAGTGCCACCGCCGCCGCCGACGAGCACCACCGTAGCCACTGCCTCCCCCTCGTCCCTCCGTCGTGTCCACACGCTCTGCCGCTATGGGCTACGCCTCCTCGACGAGACACACGGCGCTGGACACCCTGGAATGCCGCCATCGCCATCGTCTTCGTCATCGGCTACCCGAGATCGCCGACGACGCTCCGGCCGCACCAGTCCTTCCCCGAGCCCGGTGACACCTTCGCTGGATTCTCCGTGAGCATCTTCCCGTTTCCCCTCTCTTCTCCCCCTCGTTCCCGCGCCGTAGCTCCGTTCCCCACCGTGGCCGAAGCCATCGCTGCCGCAGCTCCTCGCCGTCGTGGCCACAGCCGCCGCAGCCCGCAGCCGAGCTCGCCATTGCACTCAGTGCACTCTGGCGAGTCACGCGGACCCGCTCGCAGCCTTCCTGGTGCCCTGCAGCGCCTAACCCGCATCAACCGAGCTCCGGTCGCCGCCGCGAGCTCTGCTCCGGCGAGCTCCGCCGTCCCTGCAACCTTCCCTATGCCCAGGTGGATGCGGTCGAGCGCGGGCTGCCAATGGGTAGTCCCTGCGCGCTTTCCCTCCGCCTGTAGCGCGTTCCGGCGAAGCACCGCCGCGCGGTTTGGTCGCCGCCGGCCAACTCCGGTGGGCGCTGACGTGGCGGCTTAGTTAGTGCTCAACCCCCTCCTAATTACCCCCCCGTGAGACTGACCAGTGGGCCCCAGGGCTTAGTCAAGCTTATCAGCCCAGGTTTGACTCGGGGTTAACCCCAGTGTCACTAACGTGTGGTCCCCACACGTCAGGTTTGACCCTGGTCAGCCCCGGTTGACCTGCTGACGTCGTGCTGACGTCATGCTGACGCAATTATTTATTTTTGGAATTAAAATAATTCAGGAAATTCCAGAAAATGTTTTAAACTTCAAAAATTCATATCAATTCAACCATAGCTCAGATTGAAATAATTTATATATGAAAAATTATCAAAAAAATGTAATCTATCCATCCGTACTAGTTTCATGCATGACAAACCAACTTATACATGTTGTATAAGTGAAACACTATAATGGCTTATATAAAGAGCTTATTTTGGAGATGCATTTGAACCTTTGGTTCAAATGGACTTCATCCAAATATAATGCTAGCTGCATTAGCACAATCAGCATCACATCTTCATGCCATGTTCATGCATCATTGTGTTGCATATGCTTGTGTTTTGATTGTTGGCACCGTTCCTTCTCGATAGGTCCTGCTCCGGAGACGTTCCAGAGTACCTGTCTGTGAAGCAGTGCCTCCCTTGTTGATTTACTAGGCAAGCAAACCCCCTTGTTCATTTCGATACAATCCTACTCTCTCGCTCCTTCTCTCAGTTATTGCATTAGGACAACAACGATTCATCTGCTACTTTGTGTTGTGGTAGTTGAACCCATTCCTCTACATGACCTGTCATTGCCACAGTAAATAGTTGAAACCTACTAGCATGTGTAGGAGTTGATTGAAGCCATTGTTGTGTTCCTACCATGCTATGCCTGCTATTGCTTAGAGTTGTGTCAGGTCTGATTCATTGGGAATGAATTGGAGTGTTACGATATGTTCTGGTGTTGAGAGTTAAGTGTGTGAACACGATTTGGTAAAGGTAGCGGTGAGAGGCCATGTAGGAGTACATGGTGGGTTGTCTCACTGGAATCGTCCTTAAGCACTGAGTTCTATGTATGTTGTCCAATGACTCGATACTACCGCACATTGGGCTCCGGGCGCTCCAAGCCCTCTCGACTTATTAACCAACTTGATCTTTGTCCAGGAGTCGCAACTAGTTTCTGGTGTTTGTAGGCAGTGTGAGTAGTCTACCAAGTGGCACCCGGCCAGGTGGGCTTGGGACAAACTAGGCACAAGTGGCACGGTGTACCAAGCGTAGATCCATCCGGCGAGGTGGGCTTGGGAACCCTGCACACATCGTTTGGGGCCGTGAGTGAAACCCCGGCCGGATCTCCTTGCGGATGGAACCCGAATAGGCGATAAACCTGGACTAGAGTCTTGTGTGGTTAGTCAGGTCGTGGCAGACACCCTCGCCAGGCTTCCGCTTGAAGGTTGCCGAGATACATGACGTGTACATGGCGGTAAGTGGCGAGAGCGTGTGTGAAGAAGTACACCCCTACAGGGTTAACATGATCTATTCGAATAGCCGGGTCCGCGGTTATGGACTTCTTGGATGCTTACATGGTACATAGACAACTTGAGGTGTATACTCTAAAAAGCTCAAGACAAGTGTGAGTGCTATGGATGGCCTTCTTGTAGGGAGACGGGGATGAATCCATAGTAGTGTATTGTGTGGTGATTAGTGGACTCGTGTGCGCCATATCACCTCAAGAGTTTCTGGTAGTCGTAGAACAGGATAGCCACTGAGTCAAAGCTGGCTTGCTGCAACTAAACCCCACATTACCCTATTGATACACATGCATGTATGATAGGATCTGATGTAAGTCTTGCTGAGTACCTTTGTACTCATGTTGCTTTATTTATGTTTTTGCAGCGGAGACTTCGGTCTTAATAGTGTTCCCGTGGACTTCGACGAGTAGTTTGTACCTCAGCTACGATCTTGATCGGATGTTGTAAATAGTCAGGCTCTTCAGACTTTTTCATTTGTAGATGTCTGTACCCAGACATGTAATCCTTCCGCTTGTTGCTTGTATGCTTTGTATGATGGGTCTTGTGAACCCTGTTTGAAATAAAGGCTATGATGGCTCTTTGAGCTTTATCTATGTGAGTTATTGAGTTATGCTGTGATGCCATGTTGTACAACACATACTTGCATGTTATGCGTACGTGTAACGTGTATTGCTATGTGTGGGATCTGACTATCTAGTTGTTTATCCTTAGTAGCCTCTCTTACCGGGAAATGTCTCCTACTGTTTCCACTGAGCCATGGTAGCGTGCTACTGCTTCGGAACACTTAGGCTGGCCGGCATGTGTCCTTCTTCGTTCCTGTGTCTGTCCCTTCGAGGAAATGTCACGCGATGAATACCGAAGTCCTGTTAGCCCGCTACAGCCCGGTTTACCGGAGTCCTGTTAGCCCAGTTGCTACAGCCCGGATTCACTCGCTGATGACCGACACGTTCGATGCCGGGTCATGTATGCCTGTCCCTGTAAGTTAGTGCCACTTTGGGTTCACGACTAGCCATGTCAGCCCGGGTTCTCTGTCATATGGTTGCTAGCGACACTATCATATACGTGTGCCAAAAGGCGCAAACGGTCTTGGGCATGGTAAGGCGACACCCGTGGGAATACCATGCGTGAGGCCGCAAAGTGATATGAGGTGTTACATGCTAGATCGATGTGACTTAGGATCGGGGTCCTGACATAATTGATATACAACCCATGTTGTACTAATTTTTCAGAATTTTTGGAGTTACAGAAGTTTGTCTAAAGTCCAGATTAATACAAACTATTATGTTTTTGACAGATTCTATTTTCATTGTGTTGTTTGCTTATTTGGATGAATCTATGGGTAGTATCAGTGGGTATGAGGAATGGAGAAGTTAGAATGCAGTAGATATAACAAAAATATATAATTGGAATGAGTTTACAAAAGTACCTAAAAGTGGTTATTACCTTTGTTTCACTAACGGATCTCACAAGTTTTCTATTAGGTTTTGTGTTGTGAATTTTTCAAGTTTTGGGTGATTTTTTGAAGGACTATGGAATAAGGAGTGGCAAGAGACTAAGCTTGGGGATGCCCAAGGCAACCCAAGGTAATATTCAAGGACCATCAAGCATCTAAGCTTGGGGATGCCCTAGATGGCATCCCCTCTTTTGTCTATGATCCGTCGGTAAATTACGTGAGGATATATTTTTATTCACCACAAGATATGTGTTTTGCTTGGAGTGTATTGTATAATATGAGTCTTTGCTTTTTAGTTTTCCACAGTCATCCTTGCTATACACACGTTTTGAGAGGAACAAACATTAATCATGAATTTATTAGAATACTCTACGTGCTTCACTTTATTCTTTTGAGCTAGGTAGTTGCTATAGTGCTTCACTTATATCTTTTTAGAGCACGGTGGTGGTTCATTTTGAAGAAATTGATGTACTATCATGGTTCACTTATATTATTTTGGGAGTCTTATAAATAGTATGGCAATTTTCTTGGGTTATGAATTTAGTCATAATATGATAAGGTATTCAAGAGGGATATAATAAACTTTCATGAAGATCATCGAATATATGAGAATTTTGATTTATTGCATTTGTTTTGAGATATAAAGATGGTAATGTTAGAGTCATTCTAGTGAGAAATTTTGGTTTAGTAAGAATATTTGTGTTAAGGTTTGTGATTCCCGAAGCATGCACGTATGGTCTCTCGTTATGCGATGAAGTTGGAGCATGATTTATTTTTTATTGTCTTCCTTATGAGTGGCGGTCGGGGATGAGCGATGGTCTTTTCCTACCAATCTATCCCCCTAGGAGCATGCGTAGTAGTACTTTGCAATAAGTATGTGAGTTCTTTATGACTAATGTTGAGTCCATTGATTATATGCACTCTCACTCCACCATTGCTAGCCTCTTCGGTACCATGCATTGCTCTTTCTCGCATTGAGAGTTGGTGCAAATTTTGCCGGTGCATCCAAACCCCACGATATGATACTCTTTCACACATAAGCCAACTTATATCATCCTCAAAACAGCGAGATATATTGCCATGCAACTTCCACCGTTCCGTATTATTATGACACATACCATCATTGCCATATTGGTTTGCATGATCATATAGTTGCCATAGTATTTGTGGCTTGGCCACCAATCATATTTTTAATACATGTCACGCTAGATCATTGTACATCCCAATACACTGTCGGAGGCATTCATATAGAGTCATATTTCTATCCTAGTATTGAGTTGTAATTCTTGAGTTGTCAGTAAATAAATGTGTGATGATCATCATTATTAGAGCATTCTATCATGTGAGGAAAGTATGATGGAGACAATGATTCCCCCACAAGTCGGGATGAAACTCTGGAGTTAAATAAGTAAAAAGAGGCCAAAGAGCACAAAAAAGAGAGGCTAAAGAGCCCAGAAAGAAAAGAAAAGGAGAAAAAAATGAGAGAAGGCACAATGTTATTATCCTTTTCCACACTTGTGCTTCAAAGTAGCACCATGTTCTTCATGATAGAGAGTCTCCTATTTTGTCACTTTCTTATAGTACTAGTGGGATATTTTCATTATAGAACTTGGCTTGTATATTCCAATGATGGGCTTCCTGAAAATGCCCTAGGTTTTTGTGAGCAAGCAAGTTGGATGCACACCCACTTAATTTTATTTTGAGCTTTCAAACACTTATAGCTCTAGTGCATCTGTTGCATGGAAATCCCTACTCCTTGCATTGACATCAACTGATGGGCATCTCCATAGCCTGTCGATTAGCCTCGTCGATGTGAGACTTTATCCTTTTTTGTCTTCTCCACACAACCTCCACCATCATATTCTATTACACCCATAGTGCTATATCCATGGCTCACGCTCATGTATTACGTGAAAGTTGAAAAAGCTTAAGAGCGTTAAAAATATGCACAAATTTCTTGGCTTGTCATCGGGGTTGTGCATCATAAATACTTTGTTTAAGAAGATAGAGCATTTCAAGATTATATGACTTTGTATGGATAACTTTCTTCAGCCATGATATTTGAGAATACATAATTTCTTTTTAGTATGCTTGAAGTATTATTGTTTTGGTGTCAATAATAAAATCTTGTTTCGAATCTTATGGATCTGAATATTCATGCCACATAAGGAAAGATTACATGATAAACATGTTAGGTAGCATTCCACATCAAAAATTCTGTTTTTATCATTTACCTACTCGAGGACGAGGAGGAATTAAGCTTGGGGATGCTCGATAAGTCTCCAATGTATCTATAAATTTTTGTTGTTCCTTACTATTATATTATCCATCTTGGATGTTTTATATGCATTATTATACTATTTTATATCATTTTTTGGGACTAACCTCTTAACCTAGCACAAAGTGCTAATTGCTGTTTTTCCTTGTTTTTGTCTTTTATAGAAAATCATTACCAAATGGAACGAAATTTTTACAGGATTTTTCTTGGACCAGGAGAGACCCAGGAACCTTCGGGAGGGGGTTAGAGGGGCCACCAGTTGGTGACAAGCTCACAAGGTGCGCCCTAGGGGGGCGCCCCCAGGCTTGTGGGCCCCCTGATGCCTCTCCAACCCTAATCTCAGCTCCATAAATACCAAAATATTCCCCTATAATAGAGGGCACAAAAAAATTCTTTGGCCCCGCCGCAAGTTTCTGTCCTCGTGAGATCCCATCGGAAGACCCGTTCCAATACTCTACTGGAGGGGGATTCGATCACGGAGGGCCTCTACGTCAACCTTGCTACCCTTCCGATGATGTGTGAGTATTTTACCACAGACCTACGAGTCCATAGCTAGTAGCCATATGGCTTCTTCTCTCTCTCTTTCATCTTCACTACAATGTTCTCCTCGATGTTATTGGAGATCCATTCAATTTAATATTCTTTTGAATTGCTTTTGTTGAGATCCGATGAATTGTGGGTTTATGATCAGAATATCTATGAATATTATTTGAGTCTTATCTAAACCTTTTTATGCATGATTAATATAACTTTGTATTTCTCTGCGATCTATTTATTTGGTTTGGCCAACTAGATTGATTCTTCTTGCAAAGCGTGAGGTGCTTTCTAATAGGTTCAATCTTGCAGCGTCCTCACCCAATCACAGAAGGGATAGCGAGGCTCGTATTTGTATTGTTGCCATTAAGGATAAAAATGTGGGATTTATTCATATTGATTGGATCTATCCCTCTACATCATGTCATCTTGCTTAAGGCGTTACTCCGTTCTTGTTAACTAAATACACTAGATGCATGCTGGATAGGGGTCGATGTGTGGAGTAATAGTAGTAGATGTAGGTAGGAGTCGGTCTACTTGTCACACGCGTGATGCCTATATTCATGATCATCGCCTTAGATGTCGTCATAATTATTCGTGATCAATTGCTCAACAGTAATTTGTTCACCCACTGTGCGTTCATTCAAGAGACAAGCCTCTAGAGAAAACTATGTCCCCCGGGTCTATTCTTATCATACTATTTTCAGATCCATAAAACCAAAAACACAAAAATACCTTGTTGCAATTATTTACCTTTACTATATTTTGCACTTTTATTTATATTTTATACCTATCTGTATCAGATCTCATCCTTGCAAGTAACCATGAAGGGATTGACAACCCCTTAATCGCATTGGGTGCAATTATTATTTTTTTGTGTAGGTGCCTCCCCTCTGGTGCTTTCTTGGCCCATACGGTGTCTTCTAGTCCAGAAAAATTCTCCAAAAAGTTTTGCTGCATTTGGACTCCGTTTGATACGGATATTCGGCGAAGTAAAAGGAAGCAAAAACAACAACTGGCACTAGGCACAATGTCAATCGATTAGTCCCAAAAAATGATATAAAGTTGGTATAAAATGAATATAAAACATCCAAGAATGATAATATAATAGCATGGAACAAGAAAAAATTGTAGATACGTTGGAGACATATCAGCATCCCCAAGCTTAATTCCTACTCGTCCTCGAGTAGGTAAATGATAAAAATAGAATTTTTGATGTGGAATGCTGCCTAACTTTTGTATGGTTCAAAGCAATAGTCTAGTTTTGACATGAAGATTTCAATACTCAAACATATCAACAAGCAACCATGTCTTTCAAAATATCAACACTAAAGAAAGTTATCCCTATCCCATCATGCTCAATCATTGATCCATTCATGACACCCACTCGTGTATTAGCTACATCTAGTGCTCAAGGATGATCATAGCGCTTTATAAGAGAAGATGGAGACTAAAAAAATTAAAAAAAAATTGCATAAAGTAAATAGATACGTGATACGTCTCCTTCGTATCAATAATTTTTTATTATTCCATGGCAATATTATACAACTTTTACATACTTTTGGCAACAATTTATATGATTTATTGGACTAACTTACTGATCCAGTGCCCAGTGCCAGTATTGTTTGTTGCAGCATGTTTTTTGTTTTTCAAAAAATCCATATCAAACAAAGTCGAAATGCGATAAAAATTAATGGAGAGTCTCATGAGTTTAATTTTGCTAAATTTCATAGACAACCCCAAGATAAAGAATTGCCTAGTAAGGATGAAATTATTGGTCTTGCTTCTATTGTCGTGCCTCCTACTGATCCGTTAGAACAATATTTGCTAGACCATGAAAATGATATGTTTATGAATGAAAGAAGGGAGATAGATGAAGTATTCTTTAAATAGGGTCCTATTTTGAAACACAATTTGCCTGTTGAAATCCTAGGGGATCCCCCTTCACCCAAGGGTGATCCTGTGTTTGAGCTTAAATCTTTACCTGATACTCTTAAATATGCTTATCTTGATGAAAACAAGATATATCCTGTTATTATTAGTGCTAACCTTTCAGACTAGGAAGAGGAAAGATTATTGAAAACTCTAAAGAAGCACCGTGCTGCCATTGGATATACTCTTGATGATCTTAAGGGCATTAGTCCCACTCTATGCCAACACAAAATTAAATTAGATGAAGACACCAAACCAGTTAGAGATCATCAACGACGGTTAAATCCTAAGATGAAAGAGGTGGTAAGAAAGGAAACACTAAAGCTCCTCGAGGCAGGTATACTTTATCCCGTTGCTGAGAAAGTCATGTTCATTGTGTCCCTGAGAAGGGAGGTATTATTGTCGTTCCTAATGACAAAGATGAATTGATCCCGCAAAGAATTATTACAGGTTATAGGATGGTAATTGATTTAAGCAAATTAAATAAAGTTACTAAGAAAGATCATTAACCTTTACCTTTTATTGATCAAATGCTAGGGAGATTATCCAAACATGCACATTTCTGCTTTCTAGATGGTTATTCTGGTTTCTCTCAAATACCTGTGTCAGCGGACGATCAAGCAAAGACTACTTTTACTTGCCCTTTCGGTACTTTTGCTTATAGACGTATGCGTTTTGGTTTATGTAATGCATCTGCTACCTTTCAAAGGTGCATGATGGCTATATTCTCTGACTTTTGTGAAAAGATTTGTGAGGTATTCATCGATGATTTCTCCATTTATGGATCCTCTTTTGATGATTGCTTGAGCAACCTCGATTGAGTTTTGCAGAGATGCGAAGACACTAGTCTCGTTTTGAATTGGGAGAAGTGCCACTTATGGTTAATGAAGGCATTGTCTTGGGGCATAAAATTTTTGAAAGAGGTATTGAAGTTGATAAAGCTAAAGTTGATGCTATTGAAAGGATGTCGTGTCCCAAGGACATTAAAGGTATAAGAGGTTTCCTTGGTCATGCCGGTTTTTATAGGAGGTTCATTAAGGACTTTTCTAAAATATCTAGGCCTCTGACTAATCTATTGCAAAAAGATATTCCTTTTGTCTTCGATGATGATTGTGTAGAAGCATTTGAAATACTTAAGAAAGGTTTGATTTCTGCACCTATTGTTCAGCCACCTGATTGGAATTTACCCTTTGAAATTATGTGTGAAGCTAGCGATTATGCTGTAGGTGATGTTCTAGGTCAAAGAGTTGATAAGAAACTAAATGTTATTCAATATGCTAGTAAAACTCTAGTCACTGCCCAGAGAAATTATGCTACTACTGAAAAAGAATTCTTAGCAGTTGTATTTGCATGTGATAAGTTCAGACCTTATATTGTTGATTCTAAAGTAACTATTCACACTAATCATGCTGCTATTAAATATCTTATGGAAAAGCAAGATGCTTAACCTAGACTTATTAAATGGGTCCTCTTGCTCCAAGAATTTGATTTGCATATTATTGATAGAAAGGGAGCTGAGAACCCCGTTGCAGCCAACTTGTCTAGGTCAGAGAATGTTCTTGATGACCCACTACCTATTGATGATAGCTTTCCTGATGAACAATTAGCAGTCATAAATGCTTCTCGTACTGCTCCATGGTATGCTGATTATGCTAATTACATTGTTGCTAAATTTATACCACCTAGTTTCACATACCAACAAAAGAAAAAGTTCTTTTATGATTTCAGACATTACTTCTGGGATGACCCACACCTTTACAAAGGAGTAGATGGTGTTATTAGGCGTTGTGTACCTGAGCACGAACAGGAACAGATCCTACGCAAGTGTCACTCCGAGGCATATGGAGGACACCATGCTGGAGATAGAACTGCACATAAGGTATTGCAATCCGGTTTTTATTGGCCTACTCTCTTCAAGTATGTCCGTAAGTTTGTCTTGTCTTGTGATGAATGTCAAAGAATTGGTAATATTATTAGACGTCAAGAAATGCCTATGAATTATTCTCTTGTTATTGAACCGTTTGATGTTTGGGCCTTTGATTATATGGGACCTTTTCCTTCCTCTAATGGATATACACATATTTTAGTTGTTGTTGATTACGTTACTAAGTGGGTAGAATCTATTCCAACTAGTAGTGCTAATCATAACACCTCTATTAAGATGCTTAAAGAAGTTATTTTTCCGAGGTTTGGAGTCCCTAGATACTTAATGGCTGATGGCGATTCACATTTTATTCATGGTGCTTTTCATAAAATGCTTGCTAAGTATGATGTTAAGCATAGAATTGCATCTCCATATCACCCACAGTCTAGTGGTCAAGTAGAGTTGAGTAATAGAGAGCTTAAATTAATATTGCAAAAGACTGTTAATAGATCTAGAAAGAATTGGAACTGCATATAAGAACCCTATGGGTATGTCTCCATATAAAATAATGGAAAAGCATGTCACTTACCTCTCGAACTTGAACATAAGGCATATTGGGCCATTAAAGATCTCAATTATGATTTCAAACTTGCCAGTGAGAAGAGGTTATTTGACATTATCTCACTTGATGAATGGAGAACCCAAGCCTATGAGAATGCCAAGTTGTTTAAAGAAAAAGTTAAGAGATGGAATGATACAAGGATACAAAAACGTGAGTTTAATGTAGGTGATTATGTTTTGCTTTTCAACTCTCGTTAAAGACTTTTTGCAGGGAAACTTCTAACTAAATGGGAAGGCCCTTACGTTATTGAGGAGGTCTATCGTTCCGGTGCCATAAAAACCAACAACTTCGAAGGCACAAATCCGAAGGTGGTGAACGGTCAAAGAATCAAACATTATATCTCAGGTAATCTTATAAATGTTGAAACTAATATTATTGAAACCGTGACCCAGGAGGAATACATAAGAGACACTTTCTAGAATGTTTCAGACTCCGAAAAGGAATAGGTATGTGGTACGATGAGTAAACCAACTCCAAAACAATTCCAATAGCAATTTTTCTCTGTTCTGGAATATTTAAGAAAATAGGAAAATAAGAAGTAGTCTGGGAAGGACACGAGGCGTCCACGAAGGTGGAGGGTGCGCCCCCTGCCTCGTGGGCACCTCATGTGCTCTCCGGACTCCGTTTTCTTGCACGATACTTCTTTCGGTCAGCAAAAATTCATTATATAATCTCCCGAAGGTTTTGACCACCATATCATGCAAAAACCCTCTGTCTTTGTTTCGAGCTATTTCTGTTGCAGATTTAGAACAAGATGTCCTCTCAAGAGTCAGTCGGGGAGAGTTAGGTGTCTCACCCGACGCTAGGTCCAGGAGAAAAGAGCGATGCTTATCACTTTGGGCCATCAACGGAGGATGAGATGGAGGCTGACATGAAAAGAATAGATGCCATGGAGGAGGATCAAGAAGTTACCTCTCGCTTCCAAGCAGGATTCATGATGGGGGAACTACAGAGCTCAGCTATCCCAAACTCGGTCATCCCTTCCAATGTTAAATTTCTTTCTTATGAAAATATGAAAAAGAGTGTCACTTGTTCTCCAGAAGCTATGCAACATCCTTGGGTAAAAGGAGGTCTAGCCGTCACAGGTAAGCTCCACGACGATAATATGAACCTCAAGCAGCAGGTCAATAAGCTCGAGGAGGAGAATTGTATCCTGAGGGGCATCATTGCCAAGAAGATCACACCACCAACTCTACAGAAGGAGACATAATCACATGGGTATGGGCCCTCCCCTTGGCAACTGCCAAGCTTGGGGGAGTTGCCCTGGTATTGTATCACCATCACACTCCTATCTTTATCGTTTTTCTTAGTTCGATCCTTTTGGTAATTTCTTGATCTAGTAGAATAAAGTTTTGGTATGAATTAGTTTTGAGTTTTGCATTGTGATCCTTCTATGTAATCGAGTCCCTGAGCTATATCTAATAAAGATTAGTGTTGAGTCAAGGGCTTTGCTATCTTGCTATGATCTTAAGTGCATAAAAGAATAAAAAGAAATAAAAGAGCTTATATTGATCTTATGGATAGTAATGACTTCACACATAAAGAGTATGAGGCTTAAAAGTTGTTGAGAGTTGACAAACATAGTTTTGGTCATCGTTGCATTTAATAGGAAGTAATAAAGAAAGAGAGGTTTTCACATATAAATATACTATCTTGGACATCTTTTATGATTGTGAGCACTCATTTAAGTATGACATGCTAAAGAGTTGATGTTGGACAAGGAAGACAACGTAATGGGTTATGTTTTCTCACATCTCAATTAAAGTATATTGTCATGGATCGTCCAACATGTTGAGCTTGCCTTTCCCCTTCATGCTAGCCAAATTCCTTGCACCAAGTAGAGATACTACTTGTGCTTCCAAATATCCTTAAACCCAGTTTTGCCATGAGAGTCCACCATACCTACCTACGGATTGAGTAAGATCCTTCAAGTAAGTTGTCATGTTGCAAGCAATAAAAATTGCTCTCTAAATATGTATGACTTATTAGTGCGAAGAAAATAAGCTTTATACAATCATGTGATATGGAAGTAATAAAGGCGACGGACTACATAATAAAGGTTCATATCACAAGTGTCAATATAAAGTGACATTCTTTTGCATTAAGATTTTGTGCATCCAACCAAAAAGCACATGACAACCTCTGCTTCCCTCTGCAAAGGGCCTATCTTTTACTTTATGTCTTTTACATTATGCAAGAGTCAAGGTTATCTTCACCTTTCCATTTTTCATTTTATCCTTTGGCAAGCACCTCGTGTTGGAAAGATCCTGATATATATATCCAATTGGATGTAAGTTAGCATGAACTATTATTGTTGACATTACCCTTGAGGTAAAACGTTGGGAGGCAACACTATAAGCCCCTATCTTTCTCTGTGTCCGATTAAAACTCCAGAACCATAAGTATTGCATGAGTGTTAGCAATTTTGGAAGACTAAATGATAGTTGAGTATGTGGACTTGCTGAAAAGCTCTATTCTTGACTCTTTCCGGTGTTATGATAAATAGCAATTGCTTCAATGACTGAGATTATAGTTTGTTAGTTCTCAATGAAGTTTCTGAATCATACTTTACATTGTGAATAGATTGTTACTTGAGCATAAGAAATCATATGACAAAATCTATATATATATTGTTGTTATAAGAATGATCATGATGCCCTCATGTCCGTATTTTATTTTTATCGACACCTCTATCTCTAAACATGTGGACATATTTTTCGATATCGGCTTCCGCTTGAGGACAAGCAAGGTCTAAGCTTGGGGGAGTTGATACGTGCATTTTGCATCATGCTTTTATATCAATATTTATTGCATTATGGGCTATTATTACATGTTATGTCACAATACTTATGGCTATTCTCTCTTATTTTACAAGGTTGAACATGAAGAGGGATAATGCCGGCAGCTGGGATTCTGGGCTGGAAAAGGAGAAAATATTGGAGACCTATTATGCACAGCTCCAAAAGTCCTGAAACTCCACGAAAGTCATTTTTGGAATTAATGATAATTATTGAGTGAAATAAGTACCAGAGGGGGCCCACACCCTGGCCACGAGGGTGGGGGCGCGCCCACCCTTACAGGGCACGCTCCCCTGCCTCATGGGCCCCCTGGTGGCCCTCCGGTGCCCATCCTCTGCTATATGAAGTCTTCTACCCTGGAAAAAAAATCATAAGCAAGCTTACGGGACAAACTCTGCCGCCACGAGGCGGAACCTTGGCGGAACCAATCTAGGGCTTCGGTGGAGCTATTCTGCCGGGGAAACTTCCCTCCGGGAGGGGGAAATCATCACCATCGTCATCACCAACGATCCACTCATCAGGAGGGGGTCAATCTTCATCAACAACTTCACCAGAACCATCTCCTCTCAAACCCTAGTTCATCTCTTGTATCCAATCTTTGTACCCAAACCTCAGATTGGTACCTGTGGGTTGCTAGTAGTGTTGATTACTCCTTGTAGTTGATGCCTGTTGGCTTATTCAGTGGAAGATCATATGTTCATATCCTTAATGCATATTAATACCCCTGTGATTATGAACATGAATATTCTTTGTGAGTAGTTACATTTGTTCCTGAGGACATGGGTAAAGTCTTGCTATTAGTAGTCATGTGAATTTGGTATTCGTTCGATATTTTGATGAGATGTATGTTGTCTCTCCTCTAGTGGTGTTATGTGAACGTCGACTACATGACACTTCACCATTATTTGGGCCTAGAGGTAGGCATTGGGAAGTAATAAGTAGATGATGGGTTGCTAGAGTGACAGAAGCTTAAACCCTAGTTTATGCGTTGCTTCGTAAGGGGCTGATTTGGATCCATATGTCTCATGTTGTGGTTAGGTTTACCTTAATACTTCTTTTGTAGTTGCAGATGCTTGCAATAGGGGTCAATCATAAGTGGGATGCTTGTCCAAGAAAGGGCAGTACCCAAGCACCGGTCCACCCACATATCAAATTATCAAAGTAACAAACGCGAATCATATGAGTGTGATGAAAACTAGCTTGACGATAATTCCCATGCGTCCTTAGGAGCGCTTTTCTCATTATAAGAACTTGACCAGGCTTGTCCTTTGCTACAAAAAGGATTGGGCCTCCTTGCTGCACTTTATTTACTTTCATTGCTTGGCACCCGTTACAAATTATCCTATCACAAAACTATCTGTTACCTACAATATCAGTGCTTGCAGAGAATACCTTACTGAAAACCGCTTATCATTTCCTTCTGCTCCTCGTTGGGTTCGACACTCTTACTTATCGAAAGGACTACGATAGATCCCCTACACTTGTGGGTGATCAGGTGTAGACCATGACCTACCTAAACACTCAAGTCCCTAGTCCAGGTTTATCGCCTATTCAGGTTCCATCCGCAGGGAGTCCGACCGAGGTTTCCACTTACGGCCCCGAATGATGTGTACAGGGTTCCGCGACACCAAACAGGCGCCCGGCATACCCGGCCACGTGCCTACATCATCACAGCCCACCCCTCCGATCAGCGCTGCACACGGCCTCCAACAACTACAAACACCAGAAACTACTTGCAACTCCTGGACAGAGGACAAGGGTGGTAAAGAAGTCGACCGGGGTCATATTTCAGGGCCCAACGTGTGGTAGTAGCTGTTTCATGGATCACAAACACAGAACTCAGTTCCTGTGGATGGCTTCAATGAGACAACCCACCATGTACTCCTACATCGCCTCTCACCGCTACCTTTACCAAATCGTGTTCACACACTTAGCTCACACACAGTAGGCCATGTTCATCACTGTTCCAATTCATTCCCGATGAATCAGACCCGACTCAACTCTATGCAGTAGCAGGCATGATGAACAAGCATGAATGAGTAGGCACATCAGTGCTCAAACAACTCCTACTCATGCTAGTGGGTTTCATCTATTTACTATGGCAATGACATGTCATGAAGAGGATAAGGGGTTCAACTACCAAAGCATGTAACAGTTGAATCGTTGTTGTCCTAATGCAGTAAAAGAGAGCAGAGCGAGAGAGTGGGTTTGTATCGGTATGTGCTACCTCTTGAGCATGCATTGGTTTTTCCCTTGAAGAGGAAAGGGTGATGCAGCAAAGTAGCGTAAGTATTTCCTTAGTTTTTGAGAACAAAGGTATCAATCCAGTAGGAGGCTCCTCAAAAGTCCCACTCACCTACACAAACAAACAAGAACCTCGCAACCAATGCGATAAAGGGGTTGTCAATCCCTTAACGATAACTTGCGAAAGTGAGATCTGATAGAGATAATAAGATAAGATAAATATGTTTGGTATTTTTATTATATAGATTGGAAAATAAAAGATGCAAATAAAAGTAGATGGAAAACTTATATGATAAAAGATAGACCCGGGGGTCATAGGTTTCACTAGTGGCTTCTCTCAAGATAGCATAAGTATTGCGGCGGGTGAACAAATTACTGTCCAGCAATTGATAGAAAAGTGCATAATTATGAGAGTATCTAGGCATGATCATGTATATAGGCATCACGTCGTGACAAGTAGATCGACTCCTGCCTGCATCTACTACTATCACTCCACACATCGACCGACTCCTCACTACTAGGGAAAACCCTAGTAGTAACGCGGGTTTAAAGCCCACTAGTAGCGTGTGCTGCCGCGCTACTAATAAGGCGCTATAGCTATTACTTAGCAGTAGTGCGTGTGACACGCGCTACTGCTAATAGACATAGCGGCAACACTTGTTCACACCTGCGCTGCTGCTAATCTAGCTACTTGCAGCGTGTTTACTGTCCATCGCTACCAGTATTCTTTTTTTAGTGTATTTATCCACCGTTATACAAATTTTGGTACAATACCAATTATGAGGTTTATATCATTATGTCCACAATAGTCTGTCAAATGAAGGTTGATTAGGTTCAAGTGGAGGCAATATGTGGTGCATGTCAAAAGTATACTACTAATCCAAACTTGATTTAGTTTGGACTAGTAGTACTTTCAATGTGTACCACATGTTGCCTCCACTTGAATCTAATCCGCTAGCACAAGCTATTTAATCATCATCATAGTCATTACCACTAATAGTATTTATTCATAATAATCATCAGTCATTACCACCAACACTAGCTATTTAATCATCATAGTCATAGTGTAGCACATCATCATCTTTAAACTCATTTCTAGCTAGCTAATCACCCCTGCTGCTCTCTCTCAGGTAAAATAACATAAAACATGTGTAGCTCTCCTCCTTCATCAAGTTGGAGCATGCAGATGAACCTGTCTCTTAATCGTGGGTTGCGCTTTTGATTGCTGGCCCCTAGTACTTGTCTGCGCTCCTCCATCACAGATTTGGTCCAGTCTTTCACTATTAAGAATTCGTCGCTAATCCTGAATACACTATAGTGATTTGTAGGATATCTTGGCTGTAAGCTAACAATACTCATGGTACCTTTAGTCTCGATCCCATAAGGCACAACATTCATCGGGAGTGTAAGGGCATATTTATCCCCAAGATGTTTTGGTGGTTGATGACAATGCTTGTGCGGACTAATTGTGTGCGTTAAGTTCTTTCAGAGATTCATCCTTTGGCACGAGACGATTATCTCCCCTCGGTGTTTTATTCAAGACGGTGTAGCTCCTTCGTTTCGTTGTTGGTGGACTAGTTTCGTAGGAGCCACCATACTATCAAGAGGGGATCCGCTTTGGTAAGACTAGGGTGGAATCAACACGTACACATCCATATCACACTCGTCGTTTTCCTTCCGCTTCATTGGAGCTGCCTTGTTCCCCTAAGTTTGCTTTGTTCTGCCCGAGCGGTAGTACAGCGATCCACAGCGGTAGTACCACCGAAGCATCCCAGCGATAGTACCGCTCCCACAGCAGTAGTACCGCTTGTGGTCTTCGGTCGTAGTACCACAGTGCTTCCGGGCTTCTGCCGCCTCGATTCGAGAATGAAGTTTTTCGTGTCGAGTTTTGCGGTACTAAGGGCGGTAGTAGTGGTGGTAGTACCGCTCCTAGCGGTAGTATCGCGCCTACCCCCACGGTAGTACCACCCTGGGGTCAGGGCCCTGTCAGCGCGGCAGTATCGCTGGGTATGAGCGGTAGTACCGCCCTAAGCGGTAGTACCGCCCTTCCTTAGCGGTAGTACCGCTCTGTGCGGGGCTGCTTAGTGGAATAACGGTTGGATTGATTCCCCCTCTATAGAAAGGGGTCTTATTCCCCAAAGTTGACCTATCTCTTCCCCCCAAAGCTCCATTGTTGTTCCAAGCTCCATTTTCGCCCGATCTCTCTCCCTAGCCAATCAAACTTGTTGATTTGCTCGGGATTGGTTGAGAAGGCCCAGATCTACACTTCCACCAAGAGAAATTTGATTCCCCCCACTTATCCCTAGCGGATCTTGTTACTCTTGGTTGTTGAGCACCCTAGACGGTTGAGGTCACCTCGAAGCCATACTCCATTGTGGTGAAGCTTCATGGTGTTGTTGGGAGGCTCCAAGTGTTGTGGAGATATCCCCAATCTCGTTTGTAAAGGTCCAGTTGCCGCCTTCAAGGGCACCAATAGTGGAATCCCGGCATCTCGCATTGTGTGAGGGCGTGAGGAGATTACGGTGGCCCTAGTGGCTTCTTAGGGAGCATTGTGCCTCCACACCGCTCTAATGGATACGTACTTCCCCTTAAAAGGAAGGAACTTCGGTAACACATCCTCGTCTCCACGGGCTCCACTCTTGGTTATCTTGTGCCTTTACTTTTGCAAGCTTACTTGAGTTGTATCTATTGCTTGCTAGTGTGCTAATTGTCTTTGCATCATATAGGTTATCCACGTAGTTGCACATCTAGACAACCTATTTCATTGCAAGGTTTAAATTGTTAAAGAAAAGTCTAAAAATTGTTAGTTGACTATTCACCCCCCCTCTAGTCAACCATATCGATCATTTCAATTGGTATCAGAGCCTCGTCTCTTTATTAAGGACTTTGTCGTCCGAAGAGTATGGTTGACACCCACGACGGTGCGGAGGAGCACTCCAGTGTGAATCCCATCTCGTCTGCGGCCGAAGGGGGAACCTCGGTCTCATGTGAGGAATTCAATGTGGCTTTAGACACATTGAAAACCTCCATGACGGCGAGGTTAAAAGCATGTTTTCTGAATTCCTAGACGGACTTAAACTATCTACCTCGCCGATGAAAGTGGGTGATCCCACTAACAAGGTGACGGATGCTACCTCCGACAAGGGGGAAGCTAACAGTGAAAAGAGTCCGTCTACTAGTGGTAGAAATGGCACCGGCATCTTTGCCAATGTGGAACCCCTAGTGTATAGAGTACCGATCCCCTCTACTCATTTGAATCATGCCGGTCCTCCTCCTAAATATGTGAAAATGAAGATTTTGACTCTTGGGTTTATCGCTTCAAGCGTCATTTAAAACATGTGAACACTAACCTTTGGAGAATCATTGAAGAAGGTTTCTATCCTCATGATCCAAGCAACTTCACCCCTCGAGAAGAAGTAGACAATCAATTCAATGAGAGTGCTCTCTTCATCATCCAAGATGCAATCCTTCCCGAAGATCTCCCTCATCTTCGACCTCATGTCATGGCTAAAGAAGCATGGAAATGTGTTGAGTCTCTCTATCGAGGAAGTGCTAGCATTCAACGCTCCAACTATGAAGTGGTGCAAGATGAAGCCGATGAGTTTGCAATGAAAGAGGATGAAGAACCTCATGAGCTCTTTCAAAGAGTGACCAAACTCACGGTCGCACTCTGAGATCATGGGAGCAAGGACACGGATGACAATTGGATCAAGCTCAAGCTCCTCAAGGCCATGATGCCCTACAACAAGGCCATGTCCTCCGTCATTCGCCAAAGACCGGACTTCCACTCCATGACCTCAGGTGAAGTGTTGGATGAGTTTGTTGCAATGAGCATCTTGGAGAAGACCGCCGACAATGCGGTGCTCCGTTCTCAATGGGAAAAGAAGCCCAATCTTGCCTTGAAGGCCAAGGTTAGTGTGGAATAAGAAGAAGAAGAGGAAGATGAGGAGAGCAACCCCGAGGACACGAAGTATGATTATCATGAGCACATGGCTCTTGCCTCAAGACAATTTTGGAGTAAGAAGAATACAAGACCCAACTTCAACAAGAACAACTCAAGTGGCCTCAAGGGCAAGCAACGAGTTAGAACTTGTTTCAACTGTGGCAATGTGAGCCATTTCATTGCGGATTGTCCTTACGAGAAGCGGGAAGACAATGGTGGCAAGTTCATCCGAAAAGACAAAGCCAAGTCCTTCCCCAACAAGAACAACTTCACCAAGAAGACTCCTACTCGCGGGTTGGTGGTTCAAGAAGAATACTATGAGGATGACGATGATGATGAAGATGGTGAAACAATGGCCATGGCATCCGTTGCCATTGTCACAACTCCCAGGGTGTCTCTCTTCGATGCACCTAACGAGAACATCACCGCCAACTGCCTCATGGCTAAGGCCACCAACAAGGTGACCCCCAATATCAAAACCACCATTATTCCTAATCCTCCTTCAATGGATGACTTTGATAATGGTAAGAGGTCTAATGAGGAGGTTAATGAATTTGAGTCCTTCATGAGTAAGCTCAAGGGCAAATCCAAGAAGCACTTCGTTGCTCTCTTGGAACAACTTGGTGAAGCAAATGACATGATAGAGGCTGACGAAGAAACCATCTCTAAGATGGAAGGTCATAGTCGTGATTACGCCGATGAGATATCAGATCTATCTAATGATCTTGTGAAAGAGCGTGGGCATTGTTTGGCTCTTGAGGAGTCACACAACGATGACCATGCCAAATTAAAGAAAGATCTTGATCATGCTCTTGTTGTGTCTCGTGTTCTAACTTCTGAGAAGGATAAACTTGGGGTTGATCATGCTAGACTCAAGGAGGAGTTTGATGTACTTGACAAGGCCCATAAGGTCTTTAAAGGTGCTCATGCAAACCTCAAGGAGTCTCATGCTCAACTCCAAGTTAAGCTTACCAAGGAAAAGGCCACATTTCCTCACATGGTCTTAATTGATAATGCAAATGCTACTAACCCATGTTGTGAGCATGTGCATCTTGTGGAGGAGAATGCCAAGTTGAAGGAACAACTCAAGAAAGGTCTTGTGTCATGCATACAAGGCGAGAAGAACCTAAATGACCTTTTGAGCAATCAAAAGGAAGTTGTAGGCAAGGAGGGAGTTGGGTTCACGCCCAAGTCCAAGAACAAGAAGAAGAACAAGGAGAAGAATAACAAGACCAATCGACCACCCCCGCTCAAGCAAACCTTTGTGAAGGAGGGAGAGGGTGCTCCTAAGGAGAAGAATAACAATGTGAAGAGTGGTGATGCCAAAGAGCGCAAGGCCATCTCTCCCAACAAAGTCGGCGACTTTAACCCCTCTTATGTGTTGTGCCGTGCTAGTGATGGGCATGTTTATGCTAAATTTGTTGGTTCTTCTTATGAGTACATTGAATGGTCTATTTGGGTTCCTAAGACCCTTATTACTAACATCAAAGGACCCATTACTCAATGGGTACCTAAAACCAAGCATTGATATCTTGTAGGTGTTTGCTTCCGGTGGGGGATCATGGTTGCTCGATAGTGGAGCAACAAATCATATGACCGGGAGCAAGGACTTGGTGGTGGATGTGCACAAGATCCCATCTATGCCCACCAATGTCGAATGGGGTGATGCCTCACATTCTAAGGTATTGGGTCTTGGCAAGGTTGTCATTTCTCATGATCTAACGATCGAGAAAGTCATGCTTGTTGAGTCCCTTACATTCAATTTACTTTCCGTTCGTCAACTCGCACTCATGGGCTTTGCCACCTTCTTTGATATTGATAATGTGGCCCTCTTGTGGAGCAAGACTCTTAAAGTAGCCTTTGTTGGGCATGTCGAGAACGGTCTCTATGTGATTAACTTTTCGGAGCAACCCACTAAGACCGCGACATGCCTAATGGCTAAAGTTGATGTGGGATGGCTTTCACATCGCCGTTTAGCCCACGTCAATATGAGATCTTTGCAAAGTCTTCTCAAGGGGGACCATGTTCATGGACTAACGAATGTTAGTTTTGCCAAAGATCGTGTTTGCAGTGCTTGTATCGAAGGAAAGCTTCATGAGACGGCTCACCCTCCGACGACTATCATCTACTTGAAGAGACCCTTGGAGCTCCTGCACATGGACCTCTTCGGGCCTCCATCCTTTGATAGTCTTGGGAGTAGAAAGTATTGCTTGGTGATTGTGGATGATTATTCAAGATACACTTGGGTATACTTCTTCAAGAGGAAGAGTGAGACTCAACAAACCGTCATCGACTTTGCAAATGAAGCTCAATGTCAACATAATGCAAAGATCCTTACAATAAGAAGTGACAACGGCACCGAGTTCAAGAACTACACCTTGGATGAGTTTCTTGATGATGAAGGGATCAAGCATCAATATTCTGCACCATATACCCCTCAACAAAATGGTGTTGCAGAGAGGAAGAACCGGACGTTGATGGATGCGGCAAGGACCATGATGGCAGAGTTCAAGTCTCCATACAACTTTTGGGCCGAAGCCATCAACACTGCATGTCATGCATCCAATCGGCTCTATCTCCGCAAAGGCTTGAACAAGACTCCATATGAGATACTCACCGGGAACAAGCCCAATCTCAAGTACTTCCGGGTGTTCGGGTGTAAGTGTTTCATTCTCAAGAAAGGTGTTCGTTTGTCTAAATTCGAGGCTACAACTCATGAGGGCATATTTGTTGGTTATGCTACGAACTCTCATGCTTACCGTGTTCTCAACAAGTCCAACGGACTCATTGAGGAGACGTGTAACGTAGAGTTTGATGAAAATAACGGCTCCCAAGTGGAGCAAAGTGGTACTTGTGATATAGGTGATGAAATTCCTCCCCAAGCCATAAGAAGAATGGGTATTGGTCATATCCTACCCATCGAGGAACCCCTTGTGGCCGAAGGAGAAGGACAATGCTCCACTTCAGTGGAGCCTTCACCTACTCAAGACCCACACGCTTCCGAAGAACAAAGTGAAGGCCATCAACCTCGGGAACAAGACCAAGGGCAAGATCAATCTCAAGATGGTGGTGAACCTCCACATGATGACCAAGGTTAAGTTCTCCCCCTCGAGCGAGTTCAAGATCATGAGCAAGATCAAGATCAAGAACAAGCTCATGACGACGCTCAAGATGATCAAGTGAACCCTCCTCCTTCGACGTCCGAGGAGGAATTGGAGCATCATGCCGCGAAGATTGCTTCCAAACTCACCACCAAAGGTCATCTCATGGAGAATGTGGTTGGAAGCCTAATAAAGGGGGTAAGCACTCGTAGACAATTAGCAAACTATTGTGAACATCATGCGTTTGTCTCTTGTGTTGAACCCCATAAGGTCTATGAGGCACTCGAAGACTCGGATTGGCTCAATGCCATGCATGAAGAACTCAACAACTTCGAGTACAACAAGGTGTGGAGGTTGGTGCCAAGGCCTTCCGGGAACCATAACATCATTGGAACCAAGTGGATATTCAAGAACAAGCAAGATGCTCATGGGAACATCATTCGCAACAAGGAAAGATTGGTAGCACAAGGCTACTCCCAAGTCGAGGGTATCAACTACGGTGAAACCTTTGCTCCCGTTGCTCACCTTGAATCCATTCGTTTGTTGATTGCTTATGCTTCCCATCACAACTTTAAGTTGCAACAAATGGATGTGAAAAGTGCTTTTCTTAATGGTCCTATTAATGAGTTGGTCTATGTCAAGCAACCCCCTGGGTTCGAGGATCCCTTCTTTCCGAATCATGTATATCAACTCGATAAGGCACTCTATGGCCTTAAACAAGCCCCACGTGCGTGGTATGACCACCTTACCGAGTTGTTACAAGATCGTGGATTTGAAGTAGGGCTAATTGATCCCACTCTTTTTACTAAGAAGGTCAAAGGGGAGTTGTTTGTATGCCAACTATATGTTGATGACATTATCTTTGGTTCCCCTAACAAAGCTTTCAATGAAGAATTTGCCGCTCTCATGACCTCTAAGTTCAAGATGTCTTCAATGGGAGAGTTGAAGTTCTTCCTTGGTTTTGATATCAAACAAAGAAGAGAAGGTACCTTCATCAACCAGGCCAAATACACTCAAGACATGCTCAAGAGATTCAAGCTAAGTGATGTCAAGCCGGCCTCTACTCCAGTGCCCACCAAGTGCCAACTTGACATTGATCCCAATGGTAAAGCGGTGGATCAAAAGGTATATCGCTCCATGATTGGCTCCTTGCTTTACCTTTGTGCATCTAGACTGGATATCATGTTGAGTGTGGGGATGTGTGCACGGTTTCAAGACGCACCGAAGGAAAGTCACTATGTGGCGGTCAAGCGAATCTTTCGATATTTGGCTCATACCCCAAACTTTGGCTTATGGTACCCAAGAGGGGAAAACTTCAAGCTTGAAGGATTTACGGATTCTGATTGGGCTGGAGACAAAGTGGATAGGAAGTCCACTTCCGGAGGGTGCCAGTTTCTTGGGTGCTCTTTGGTGAGTTGGTCTGCCAAAAAGCAAAGTTGTGTATCTCTCTCGTCCACCGAAGCTGAATATGTGTCGGCCAGTAGTTGTTGTGCACAACTTTTATGGATGAGGCAAACTTTAAAGGAATACGGTGTCATTTGTGACAAAGTGCCTCTTTGGTGTGACAACGAAAATGCCATCAAGATTTCTCTCAACCCGGTGCAACACTTCAAGATGAAGCATATTGAGATTCGGTATCATTTCATCCGGGATCATATTAGGCGAGGAGAGATCGAGCTCAAGTATGTCAACGCTCATGATAACCTTGCAGATATTTTCACGAAGCCCTTGGATGAAGCAAGATTTCGCGAGTTAAGGCATGAGCTAAATATCAATGATTCGAGCAATGTGACTTGAACCCTTGCACACCCCACCCCACTCAACTTGGTGTCTAGCTTAGATGTTGGCATGGACATAGGGGGAGTGTTGTTCTCTCAATGACCTCTCCCTCCCCCCATTATGCATAAAATGATCAACTCTCTCACATTAGCCATTTTTTATGGTACTTGTGCTTCAAAGACGAGTTTTGGTCATGGGCCCAAGGATAATTCTTCG
The DNA here is from genome assembly GCF_018294505.1 of Triticum aestivum. Classification (NCBI taxonomy): domain Eukaryota; kingdom Viridiplantae; phylum Streptophyta; class Magnoliopsida; order Poales; family Poaceae; genus Triticum; species Triticum aestivum. The sequence goes on along the minus strand of NC_057804.1, from coordinate 202,741,975 downwards.
TGGTGCCATACCAATTGACTCAAACATAGGTGGCTCCGGCTACCGCTGTCTCTTGAGAGAGGCCAGAGCTCGCTCTATTTCGTGTGGTTGTTTTTGTTTGAGTGGTTTCTGGTCCGTTGTTTGTGTGTGTGTTGCCTTGTTGGTCTTCTCTTTCTCTTGGCCTCGCTTTCGTTATTTTTTGGAGCATTAGCCGTTGGTCTAGAAGCCGTGTGGTTTTTGAAGCGGTATTACCGCTGGTGGCGAGCAGTACTACCGCTCCTAGAGGTACTACCGCCCTCCAGCGCGGTACTACCGCTGTGAGGCGCGGGCAGGGGGTTATATCGGGGGGCAGGGGGAGTTTCTTCTCCCCCATACCCATTTGCTCGCCCCCTCGCTTTGTTCCTCTCTCTTCAGCAACTGGCGCCGCGGGAGGGCTCCGGCGGATCTCCCTCTCCGGGGCGCTCCTCTCCATTTCCTTCGGTGGAGTCGATCCCCACCTTGTCCTCTTGCCATGGATGCCAGTATTGCCCCCGTTCCTTTTTTCCTTTTGTCTAGATTTCCAATCTAGCTTCTTAGGGGCAATAGCAGTTGCATCTCTAGATTTTTGGCCAGATCTAGGCTTGAGTAGGATGGAGAATGCTTCTAGACAGTTTGGATTAGTGTTTGGTTGGAGTTTTTTTTTGAATTTGGTAGGACGGTAGTACCGGATCTGACCACGGAAGTAGGAAACTGCTGTTTCCCCGCCTCGAGCGGTACTACCGCTCTCCCAGAGCGGTACTACCGCTTGGAGCGGTACTACCGCTCTCTCCAGAGCGGTACTACCGCTTGGAGCGGTACTGCCGCTGAAGGGTCACGGTACTACCGCCCCTCTACCAATTTCCGTCATACTCCTACCTCTGAGTGATCCTTTTGCTCATGTTTTGTGGCTTACGCTCGTTCTTTCTGGTTGTTTGCGTGTTTTTGCATGTGGTTCCAGGTGATGAGGTTCCTGAGCATCAGGCTCGTCGTGTCAACCCCGGTCGTGCCTCGTCCAAGCGCTACCGCACCACTGAGCCTGCCGGAGGATCTTCTAGTGCTCCACCTCCACCTCAACTCCAGAAGAAGCCTGGGGTCAAGCCAAAGCCAGGCAAAACCATGCCAGAGATGCCGCCCAAGGAGTTCTGGGCAAGGCGTCGCCGCAACCCGTATGAGGCAGACCAAGATCCCACTTTGGTCAACCTTCCGTTCTGGAACAGGTTCCAGTTTGCCATCTACTTTGATGTTCTCAAAGCCAAGAAGAACCTCTATGTCAACGTGCACTCCATCGACACCGGCCATATGGAGAAAGATCCTGAATACTTTGGTGAAGCTCTTCAGATGTGCACTCAACGGAACATTCTTGGGATCATGCAATTCAACAAGGATTATGATGCTGATATTCTGGCCCAATTCTATGCCACGGTTCACCTTGGGACTGATGAGGACAGGACACTGACATGGATGACTAATGGCAAGTTGCTTTCCGTCAAGTGGAAAGCTTTCATGGATTTGATTGGGGTGGAAGATCTAGGTCTTGAGTCTTCTGTCGGCTTTCGCCCCCACCGCCGCACCAACGCCACTCACAAGCAAGCTATGTGGCCCTATTGCACTCCGAGGATCAATCCTGAGACGAAGAAGGAAACCTGTGAGCTGCCTGCCTATCTGGATATCCTTCACCGTATCTTCAGAGAGACTCTTTTCCCTCGTATCGGGAATCTGGACCAGGTTCACTCTTATCTCGTGGACATGCTTCTCTTCTGTCAGCGTGAGAAGGGAAAGAACACCGGAGAGTCCCTGGATATCTCTCATGTGATGTGGTCTGAGTTGTTATCTGCTATCTCTGAGTGCAAGTGCCCGATTTATGGTCCGTTCATCATGCTGCTGATTGAGAAGTCCTGGGATCGTGTCTATCCCCAGGTGTTGCTGGAGACTGCAGACTTGGTCTCTCACGACATCAAGCGTCTGAGGAAGAAGGATACCTAGGGCACTCAGGCCCCTAGGACTAGAGTTCCGTCATCTGCTACTGCCATGGAGACCGAGGATGAGACTGGGGCTGACGCTGAGGATGATGATGATGACTACGTGCCCTCTGAGGCAGAGCCCTCGTGGGCAAAGAAGCTCAAGCTCAAGATGAAGAAGCTGTTCTGCATGGAGTCTCACGGTTAGTACATGACTCATGTGGCTGAGAAGAAGGCCCGAGGTCGCCACAAGGAGCTCATGCGACAGATGGGTGCTACTATGATCAGTGGATCTGAGGATCAGCTTACTGAGGAGGAGGAGTGGATTTAGCAGCACTGCCCGTGGACCGATGCTGATGCCGAGCACTTCCAGACCGACGATGGTGGCGCAGATGATCCTACTGAGCTCTGATGTGTGTGTCCCTCGGTTGCTCTCTCCTGGAGCCGTAGCAACACTCCCTCTCCTTTTTGGTGTCTCGATGCCAAAGGGGGAGAGAGTTTAGGAATTTGTGCTTTGTGTGTTCCGTCTTCTGTATTTGTGTTTTCTTCGCTTTTGCTTTGTTTTGTTTGTGTCAATGAGACCTAAGCTCGAGTCATATGGTGTGATACATATGCTACCTTATCCTTCCAGTATCATTATCTATGTCACTATCTAGCTTATGAGTTGCATGTTTATCTTGTTAAGTTATCTTTGCTACTCTCTTTTACCCCACTTAGGTGGTTGGTCTCTAAAATGTAGGGGGAGCGTTGATCCTAGTATGTGTGCCGTGCAGTCCAAAGCACTTATCTAGATAGCACACATCTAGGGGGAGCACATCTACATTTTAGGACGTTGGGGTTTTTCCGCTTGTTCTATATCTCTCATATTGTGCAAATCCCGTATTGTCATCAATCAACCAAAAAGGGGGAGATTGTAAGGGCATATTTATCCCCAAGATGTTTTGGTGATTGATGACAATGCTTGTGCGGACTAATTGTGTGCGTTAAGTTCTTTCAGAAATTCATCCTTTGGCACGAGACGATTATCGCCCCTCGGTGTTTTATTCAAGATGGTGTAGCTCCTTCGTTTCGTTGTTGGTGGACTAGTTTCGTAGGAGTCACCGTACTATCAAGACGGGATCCGCTTTGGTAAGACTAGGGTGGAATCAACATGTACACATCCATATCACACCCGTCGTTTTCCTTCCGCTTCATTGAAGCTGCCTTGTTCCCCTAAGTTTGCTTTGTTCTGCCCCATCGGTAGTACCGCGATCCACAGCAGTAGTACCGCCGAAGCATCCCAGCAGTAGTACCGCTCCCAGAGCGGTAGTACCACTCCAAGTGCTAGTACCGCTTGTGGTCTTCGGCCATAGTACCGCAGTGCTTCCGGGCTTCTGCCGCCTCGATTCGAGAACGAAGTTTTTCGTGTCGGGTTTTGCGGTACTAAGGGCAGTAGTAGTGGCGGTAGTATCGCTCCTAGCGGTAGTATCGCGCCTACCCCCACGGTAGTACCGCCCTGGGGTCAGGGCCCTGTCAGCGCGGCAGTACCGCTGGGTATGAGCGGTAGTACCGCCCTAAGCGGTAGTACCGCCCTTCCCTAGCGGTAGTACCGCTCTGTGCGGGGCTGCTCATTGGAATAACGGTTGGATTGATTCCCTCTCTATATAAAGGGGTCTTCTTCCCCAAAGTTGACCTATCTCTTCCCCCCAAAGCTCCATTGTTGCTCCAAGCTCCATTTTCACCCGATCTCTCTCCCTAGCCAATCAAACTTGTTGATTTTCTCGGGATTGGTTGAGAAGGCCCAGATCTACACTTCCACCAAGAGAAATTTGATTCCCCCCACTTATCCTTAGCGGATCTTGTTACTCTTGGGTGTTGAGCACCCTAGACGGTTTAGGTCACCTCAAAGCCATACTCCATTGTGGTGAAGCTTTGTGGTGTTGTTGGGTGCCTCCAAGTGTTGTGGAGATAGCCCCAATCTTGTTTGTAAAGGTCCGGTTGCCGCCTTCAAGTGCACCAATAGTGGAATCACGACATCTCGCATTGTGTGAGGGCGTGAGGAGATTACGGTGGCCCTAGTGGCTTCTTGGGGAGCATTGTGCCTCCACACCGCTCTAACAGAGACGTACTTCCCCTTAAAAGGAAGGAACTTCGATAACACATCCTCGTCTCCACCGGCTCCACTCTTGGTTATCTTGTGCCTTTACTTTTGCAAGCTTACTTGAGTTGTATCTATTGCTTGCTAGTGTGCTAATTGTCTTTGCATCATATAGGTTGTCCATGTAGTTGCACATCTAGACAACCTATTTCATTGCAAGGTTTAAATTGTTAAAGAAAAGTCTAAAAATTGTTAGTTGCCTATTCACCCCCCCTCTAGTCAACCATATCGATCCTTTCCGGGAGTCCCTGTTGAAGAACATCGTATGGTAACATACTTAGCAATGAAGTTTAGCTTAAAAAATAATGTGTGGAAAAGATGCACTGAGGATAAATAGTAAAAATCTTACCATCTTTCCTAAATAGATGTGACCGTAGTTCATTACGAAACTATTGGTCGCACGTTTTCAGTACTAACATTTCTAAATCCAAGAAGAAAATTTGTCTTGACAGTATCAAGATCCGCAAGCCATGAAACATAATGACTTAGCTCCTCGCAGTTTAGTTCAGCCCCGGCACAGTAGTAGGTCTTGTCTACCAAGCGCTGGACATGTTTGCTTGAATAGAAATAAGCTCACAATAGAAATTAGTTGTTAACTATTTTTGAATAAACAATATCAAAGACATAAATATGGTTGAGAAACTCACATAATGGTATAACTGGAGGCGTCTGCACATCGACCCAGATGTCGGTATTACCTTCAATATCATCTTCCAGACGAATATCAAAGGTGATAACCATATCAGGCTCAAATGCATAAGTCTTGCATAGTGCTCACCATGTTTTGCATCCAAAATAGGTGTAGTCATCTGAATTGTATAATTTTGCATGCAGAATATAACCATGCTCGGTCTTCAAGTAAAATTTCTTTACCTCCATAGTACGACTGAAACCTATCTTATCCAATACAAAAACTCTTGCATGGCAGGGGATATGCTAGTAGAATAGTAAAAAAATTATAAGTTGAAGCAAATATAGCAGACTTGTCGCTCTGACTTACTGTATCCACTTTAAAGTTCTCGTCCAGCTTAATGCTGAAGCGCCTATCATCATCTAAGAAGATTCCGTTGCACAGGCCATGCTCGTCTTCGCAGTATTTGCAAATACCGAAATCCTTTTCATCGTCAGACATTTCCTATGTTCATAGTTGAAACATTAATTGAAAATTGATCGAAGACAACTACTAGGATACTCAACGTACAAATCCGGGGCACTCGATATTTCCTACATATTCTGGCACAAGTCATGCCAAAATTCACGGAAAAATCCAGCATGACCTTTGCTAAAATAGGACATATCGAGTGCCTGAAATTTGCCGGAACAGAAATGAATCAACACTCCGGCAAAACATAGGCCACTCGGAGGTGTAACCTGGAAACATGACCGACCACTTGGGCAAGCACATATCCTATTTGAGCAACACAAGATATACATTTAAAAATATCTTATAGGACTCAAATTAGCATGCATTCAATAAGAAAAAGTAAATCATCTCATGCGTCTATACATCGTCGAATATTATCACTAATACATCCCGAATAGTATCATACATATAACATCACTAATACAACTAAAACCCTAGCAGACAACGTGTATCGGCGCGGGCGGTAGACACCCACAGAGAAGGAACCATCACAGGATCATAGCTCCAGTGAGATCCCTGGAGAACCCGCCAGGTATTGGAGAACCTGTGCTCCAACACAAACATGTAGCGACGGACATGCGCGTCCTCCTCACTGACACGGTGACGCACCACCTCCGCGGGGTCCTCGAGCCTCTGGACCATCACTGGCCCACGCGACCGCCACCAAAAAAGGTTTGGGTCAACGACAGGCTGGATCCTCACCAACCTGCGCCCCCGGTAGGTAGCGCCTCCCAGTACCACCCCGGCGGAGCCCAGTCCCAGACATGGCCCACGTCGATGTAGGTGTCCTCCGCCGACTCGACAACGAGGATGCGGGATAGGCATCGTCCACGTCGATGCGGGAAAAATTGCTTTAACTAAAAGAATAGAAACAGGTTCTTACTAACTTGTTCTATTAATTCAACTTGTTCTTACTAAAAATAAACTTACTATAAATGAAAATAAACTAGTACCTAATTAGTACCTAGTTCTTACTAACTAATTAGTACCTAGGAACTACTGCCCTAATTACCATCTAATTTGATGAACCTAGGGGTGGAAAGTAGTAGCGGATATTCCAATTATCCAACTTAAAAGTGCAATAAGTGGTCAAATTTTACTCGTTTTATTATGCATTAAACTAGTGTTTATTCATCATCTAAGAAAACATCATCTAAGAAAACATCCCAGCCGCATCGGTATCCAATTCATTTCCACCCATAGATGAACCCTAACTAATTTGACGCAACTAAAATTTGAAGAACCCTAGGCAGAGGTAGGGGAGGGGGAGGCACAGGCGTGCTCACCTCGGGTGCCTGCGGCGAGAGAGGGGCAGGCAGCGTCGAGGTCGGGGTCGGGGATCGGGCAAGCGATGGAGGGCGGCATCGAGGTCGGGGTCGGGGGCGGCATCCGGGGCGGCGTTGAGGTCGGGGGCGGGGGCGGCGTTGAATTCGGGGTCGGGGGCGGCGTAGAGGGTGTGCAGAGAGCGCGCGGCGGCCAATGGGCGACGGCGGAGGCGAGAGCGAAGGAGTTCGATTTGGGGGAAGTGGCCGTGGGGAAGGACGAACTCGGTGGATAAGTCAGAAGTAGAAGTAGCGCATTCCAGAAAGTGCGCTACTGCTACGTTAGCTACAACGTGTTCTGGTATACGCGATACTACTATGCCTTTCTCTTTTTTTCCCTTTTTCATTTATTTTTCTTCATATTTTATTTGTTTCCTTTCACCTTCTTTTATTTCTTTCATTTTCAATTACCTTTCTATTTGCTTTCCATTTAATTTTATATCCTTTAGCAGTAGCGAGTTTAGAATAAAATGCGCTGCTACAAAGAAAGTAGCAGTAGCGCGGTTCGATATAGATTGCTACTACTATGTGTAGCCTATCGGCTAAGTCGTGGGAATTTTAGTAGTAAAGTGTTTACAGCAAGGCGCGCTACTGCTAGGAAATTATCTGCAGTGCAGTTTGCACAGGCGCGCTACTGCTACTTAGCACCAGCGTGCTTTTTTGACCCACGCTACTGGTAAAGTTCTGTGTATAAGGTTTTCCCTAGTAGTGCCTGCCTGCATCTAGAGTATTAAGTTCAAGAAGAACAGAGTAACGCAATAAGAAAGATGACATGATGTAGAGGGATAAACTCATGCAATATGATATAAACCCCATCATTTTATCCTTGATGGCAACAATACAATACGTGCCTTGCTGCCCCTGCTGTCACTAGGAAAGGACACCGCAAGATTGACCCCAAAGGTAAGCACTTCTCCCATTGCAAGAAAGATCAATCTAATAGGCCAAACCAAACTAATAATTCGAAGAGACTTGCAAAGATAACAAATCATACATAAAAGAATTTAGAGGAGATTCAAATATTTCTCATAGATAAACTTGATCATAAACCCATAATTCATCGAATCTCGACAAACACACCGCAAAAAGAGTTACATCAAATAGATCGCTGTCAGCGTTCTAGGAACGGGGTCCCCAGACTTGCCTGCCTGCGGCCTGCGGCGTGGCTCAAGT
>NC_057804.1:202707182-202733905 GCF_018294505.1 Triticum aestivum | reverse complement strand
CGAGGAGCCCGTGACGCAAGCCATGACGATCGAGACCAGGCGGGCGCCAGGCGGGCGCTGGCCTGCGGAGTGTCCTTGTTTCCCCTTCGGTGCAGGGGGGAGCACAGGCCAAGGCATCAGGTAAAGGTTACCGTTTCGGTGCAACAAGACCAAGACCAGCAGAGCGGCAGGATGGAGGTCATCGTGGAGCCCATGACGGCGTCATCGTTAGAGCCTTTGGCAGCCGAAGACCAACTTTAGTCAGGATAAGTGTACCAGATGTTCCCCTTCAAAATGGCCAATTGTTGGCGCCCTTCCCGCTCATTATTTGGGAAGAGACCCAGGGCCTCGCTCATAAATAGGACTAGCCACCACAGAGTAGGGGCATCGAGCATCTACCCCAAGAAGACGCATAGACTAGAGAGAGGCGACTGAACTCACCAAAGCACTTAATTGCACGAGCTCAAGAATAGCCCCTCGCGTGGTTGTTCTCCCTTTGTATTGTTCATTGTTTGCCACTGAGGCAATCCACCACACCACACACTGGAGTAGGGTATTACACCACAATGGTGGCCTGAACCAGTATAAATCTCATGTCCCTTGTGTGTTCATCTTTCTTGCTTAGATCCTTGTGAGACTTCGAGACATGAGCTGGTAGGGGAAAGATCTTCGTGCGCACACCAGTGTTCGAACCTCAAGGGTCTGCCAGAACCCGAAATCCGACATTTGGTGCACCAGGTAGGGGGTGCGCCGGAATCTTTCTTCCGCTGGTCACATGTGATCTTCCGTCAACTCCATGGCTGACGCTCGCCGAGCCCGCGCTGAGCGTCGGGCTGCTCTCGCCACCCGCGTCGCCCAGACAGCGCCCGTCGGCACTCGCTCCCATCGTTCCCCGTCGCCTGCCGCCAACGCCGCCACAGGCCCGACAGGGAACAAGCAGCAGGCCTCGTCCTTGCATCCTTCGGTGCGGCGGGAAGGCCACACCGCCACCCCGTCGCTGACTCCAGCCGATTCGTCGTCTCATGCCCGTCGCGCCCCCACGGACGCGCCGCTCGCTCCTACAGCCGATGCCGGCACTAGGGCCAGGGGGCTCCAGGCCTTGGCCCCCGCCTTGCGGCAGGTGCAGTGGCCGCTCAAGTTCAAGCCAGAGATGCCGCCGTGCTACAACGGTGCGACGGATCCGCTGGTTTTCCTGCTGGCGTATGAGGAACCGTCCTCAAGGCCGGAGGCGACGAGAGGGTGATGGCCAACTGGTTTCCCATGGTCCTCACCGGCGTTCCGCGCATGTGGCTGCTCCACCTACCGATGGCTTCCGTGACCTCCTAGGGGGAACTGCGCGACCTCTTCCTCGCCCATTACGCCGCGCCAGTACCCCTGGTCGTCGCAGCTCTCCTGGGCGGCTCACAGGCGCCACCTTCGAGCCACCACGTCAAGCCGTTCACCCGCCAGATAGGTACCGCCTCCAAGCGCCGAGAAGCCCCCCGGGCTGGGTGGCACCTGAGGCCGATCTGACCTTTAACTCGGATGATCACCCCTCCAACCACGGCAGTTCGGGTGCGCTCCCGATGTTGTGCACCCCCACCATCTGCCAAGTGGCCGTCACCAGGACCCTTATTGATGGCGGTGCCGGCCTCAACGTGCTCTCTGTGGAGGCCTTTAGCCTCCTCCACGTTCCCCCAGAGCGGCTTCAGCCCAGCAGGCCTTTCTCGGGTGTCGGAGTCGGTTCCACCGCCTCCTTGGGACAGATTCGCCTCCCGGTGACCTTCGGCACCTACGACAACTTCCCCACGGATCTGATCGACTTCAACGTCGCCCCCATCAGCTTCCCCTACAATGCCATTCTCGGCTACCCGTCCTTGGTCCGGTTCATGGCAGCAACTCACCCGACGTACAACCTCATGAAGATGCCCGGGAGCAGCGGCGTCCTTATCGTGCCAGGAGACACAAAGGATGCACTGCAGGCGCTCAAGCTTGCTTTCAAGACGGCCGCGGTGGCGCAGCCCGCCAGCACTGACGCCCTCGAGCCCAAGGGGGCTGCGCCGGCTAAGAAGAAGCAGCTATTCTCCCAAGACAAGGCGGAAACCAAGGAGGTACCGGTCGATGAGGATGGGACCACTAACGCCACCTTCACCATAGGTGCCAACCTCAAACCCGAGCAGGAGGAGGCCTTGGTGAAGTTCCTGCGCGCGAACAAGAAGGTGTTCGCATGGGAACCTGATCAGCTAGCGGGGGTCCCAGGGGGTGTGATTGAGCATCACCTCAACGTGTGCCCCAACGTGCGCCCCGTGAAGTAGAAGGTGAGGCGGTAGTTCACCAGGAAGCAAGCTTTCATTGTCCAAGAGACCCGCAAGCTAGAGGCAGCAGGGGTTATTCGCGAGGTCCACTACCCGGATTGGTTGGCAAACCCAGTTGTCGTGCCGAAGAAGGGAGGAAAGGAACGCATGTGTGTCGACTTCACCAACCTCAACAAGGCCTGCCCGCAGGATCCATTTCCGCTCCCTCGCATCGACCAGATCGTCGACTACACCGCTGAGCGTGACCTGCTGTGCTTCCTGGATGCCTTCTCGGGCTATCACCAGATCAAGATGGCGGTAAAATATGTGGAAAAACGGCTTTCCTGACCCTGTGCGGAGTGTACTGCTATACATGCATGCCATTTGGGTTGCGCAACGCAGGCGCGACCTTCTAGCTGTTGATGCACATCGCCTTGGGCCGGCAGCTCAGGAGGAACACTGAGGCATACGTGGATGACATTGTGGTGAAGTCTCGGGAGGCAAAAACCCTGATACAGGACTTGGAAGAAACCTTCGCGAGCCTCAATGAAGTGGACCTGCGGCTCAACCCGGAGAAGTGCGTGTTTGGAGTCCCCTCGGGCAAGCTCCTGGGTTTCCTCGTGTCCCACAGGGGCATCAAGGCCAACCCGGACAAGGTCAAAGCAGTCAAAGACATGAGCCCGCCGAAAACCCTCAGAGAAATGCAGAAGCTCACCGGGCGTGTAACCGCGCTAGGACGCTTCATCTCCAAGCTGGGGGAACAAGCACTGCCCTTCTTCAAGCTTATGAAGAAGAAGGGCCCCTTCGAATGGACTAAAGAGGCCGACAGGGCATTCCAAGATCTCAAGAGGTACCTTACCAGCCCTCTGGTAATGGTAGCTCCGCGTCCTCGGGAGCCCCTGGTGCTCTACCTTGCAGCCACACCCTACTCTACCAGTGTGGCCCTGGTGGCGGTTAGGGAGGAGCGTCGGACCAAGCCCGCAGTAGTTGTCCGGGCTGAAGCCAAGTGAAGCCAACAAAGGCTCACGAAGACCGCGATCGCAGCCGAAAAGGATCAGCTGCAGCAGGGGAGCGCACCCGGAGCAGAAGAGGCCTCTCCAAGCGATCAAGCGCTGGGGGCCCCGTCATCTCAGGAGGCGCCCCAACCTCCGGAGGACGCAAGCAGCGCCAGCACCCTCAACCTCATCGAGCATCCCGTGTACTTCGTCGGCACGGTGCTACGGGACGCAAGGGCGTGGTACCCCATGCCTCAAAAACTCCTCCTCGCGCTATTGGTAGCTTCACGAAAGCTGTGGCACTACTTCCAAGGCCATCCCATCAAGGTCGTCTCGGCATACCCCTTGGAAAGGGTACTCAGGAGCCCCAACTCGGCTGGAAGGGTCGCTGAATGGAACGTCGAAATGCAAGCGTTTCAGCTAGAATTCAGCACGACCAGAGTCATCAAGGGAGCCGCACTTGCAGATTTCGTGGCAGAATGGGTAGAGGCACCGGGCCTCAAGGCAGGTGAGGACCGATCACTTTCCCTGGGAAGCGAAGCACCGGACGGCTGGGTCATGTACTTTGACTGGGCATTCTCCCGACATGGCGCGGGGGCCGGTGCAGTGCTCGTATCTCCTACTCAGGACAAGCTCTACTATGTCGTACACCTCTGTTTCCACCACGGAGAAAAGGTCTCCAACAACATAGCAGAGTACGAAGGCCTGATAGCAGGCCTGAAAGCCGCAATCGCCTTGAGGGTAAAGCGCCTCATCATAAAGGGTGATTCGCAACTCCTCGTCAACTTCTCCAACAAGATATACGAGTCGAAGGACGAGCACATGGAAGCCTACCTCGCGGAGGTTCGTAGGATGGAGAAATAGTTCTGGGGGCTGGAGTTGCAGCATGTGCCTCGCGGCACCAATCAAGAGGCTGATGACATCGCCAAGAGGGCATCCAGGCGGCTGCCTCAGGAGCCTGGCGTCTTTGAGGAGCGACTCTTCAAGCCCTCGGTGGCGCCATTGCTATCGAGCACGGCGCAGCCTCAGGAGGAGCTCCCTCAGCCGCCTGCCTCGGGAGCCCCGGCCTGCGGCCCGGCCTCAGGGGCACGCCTGCTCCTGGCGTTGGAGCCTCAGGAAGGATGTTGGATTGCAGAGCTCAAGAACTACTTGACGCAAGGGACCCTGCCGGAAAAGGAGGAGGAAGCGGAGCGCGTGGCCTGGCAGGCCACGACCTACTGCATCGAGGATGGGGAGCTCTACCGGAGGCGACCAAATGACGTGTCCCTACGTTGCATTTCCAGAGAGCAAGGGAAGGAGCTGTTGGCAGACATACACGGTGGGGACTCTGGGCATCACTCATCATCACGAACCCTCATTGGCAAGGTGTTCCGCAGCGGGTTCTACTAGCCCACAACACTCAGTGACGCCGTTGAGCTAGTGAAGGCCTGTGAGGCCTGCCAATTCCACGCCAAGCAGATCCATCAGCCGGCAGGGGGTCTGCAGACTATACCCCTCTCATGGCCATTCGCAGTTTGGGGGCTGGACATTCTAGGTCCGTTCCCTCGAGCGCCAGGGGGCTATCTCTACCTCTATGTCACCGTGGACAAGTTCACCAAGTGGGCTGAGGTGGAAGTTGTCCGCACCATCCTAGCGGGATCCGCAGTCAAGTTCATCAAGGGCCTCGTGAGCCGATTTGGGGTGCCTAACCGCATCCTCACCGACAACGGTTCGCAGTTCACCAGTAATCTCTTCAAAACGTACTGTGCTAACCTTGGAACGCAGATATGCTACGCTTCGGTAGCACACCCCGGGAGCAACGGCCAGGCCGAGCGAGCCAACGCGGGGTCCTGAGGGGCCTTAAAACCAGGACCTTCAAGAAGAAGCTGGAGGCCCGCGGCAGGGGCTGGTATGATGAGCTCCAGTCTGTGATGTGGTCTATCTGCACGACCGCGGCCAAGCCGACTGGCGAGACCCCGTTCTTCCACGTGTACGGAGCTGAGGCCATCCTCCCTCACGAGGTCAGGCGTTGTTCCGCATGGGTCCTGGTGTTCGACGAGGTGCAGCAGGACACCATGCGGGGGACGGATCTCGTGCTGGGGGAGGAACGCCGTCGAGAGGCCGCGCTGCGAGCGGCCAGGTATCAACAGGCGCTCCGACGGTACCACTGCCGCAACATCTGCCCTAGGACTCTTGAGGTAGGGGACCTCGTGCTCAGACGGGTCCTCTCTAGGGAGGGGTTGCACAAGCTCTCTCCCATATGGGAGGGCCCGTTCAAGGTTGTTCATGTTTCCAGGCCCAGCTCCGCGCGCTTGGAGACCCAGGAAGGGGTGCCCATCCAGAACACATGGAACATTCAACATCTCCGAAGATTCTACCCCTAAGCGAGGCCCAATGCCTATGGAAAAGGCCTGGTGCCTATGAAGAAGGCCAATGCCTGTGAACCCGCCGCATTTTGGGAAAGGCCCGGTGCATGTGAAGAAGGCCAATGCCTGTGAAGTTGCCGCATTTTGGGAAACGCCCGGTGCCTGTGAAGAGGGCCAAAGCCTGTGAAGCTGCGGCATTTTGTGAAAGGCCCGGTGCCTGTGAAGAAGGCCAATGCCTGTGAAGCTCGCCACCCATGACACTCTCACGTAATAATGAGTGGGGTTGTGCACGCCCCGGAGTCTCCGGAGTGCCACCCTCGGGCCTCGGGGGCTCCCTCCCACGCCCAGTGGCAGCACTTTGTTCCGCGCTGGTGAGAAGACGTCGAAGACTAGATTAGGTGCCGGACGCGGCTTTTTCATTTGCTTTCTGCAGTTGGCTTGTTCGTTCCTATTTGAAGTTTTATTGGAGCTGTTGCCGTCTCTAGCTTGTGGCTCTTTTTTCTTTCACACTCACTTGCCTCGTTTTCTCTTGCGTGAGTCTTGTGAGGGAGGTATGCGGGTGCCCTCGCGAGTGTTTTCTGCCCCGGTCGTTTGATGCTTTCCTATTCGAGTCCTCCACGGGAGCACTCCTCCCAATCCGTGCCCCACGGGCGTCACGACGCGAGAACAGGACCTGGGTCGGTCGCCCCCGGGACCAAGACCAGAAGCTACCCCTCCTGACTAATCCTTGCATGACATGAAGCGCACAGCGAGGCCTCGGCCTCGGGAGGTGAAGACCGCGGCAAGCCTCCGCGAGCTAAGTAGTCCCCGCACACGGGCACGCGGCATGGGAAGATAACACGGAAATAGCGGAAACAACACGATAATTAACAGCGACAGTTCAACACGCCCCGTAGGGCCCAATTCTACTTTCTTTTGCGCAGGAAAGGAAGAAAGACAAAACAGGCGCAACTTGCTCGGCACCAGCTCGCGGCGAGGGCTCGTACTACCTCTGGGGCTCAGCCAGATCCCTGCTCTCGCTTAATCATGGCGCGATGGTGGACTGACCAGCTACCTTCCCCCGGGCGGGCGCGGCGGCGCGGGGGCTGGTCGCGACCGCCGCTGGAGGAGGTGCTGTCCGAAGGGAAGTCGCCGAAGCTGGGCGAGTCCCGAGCGCCGCCGCCCATGCGCCTGCCACCACCTTCGTCCTGATCAACGCCGAGGCTGGGCACACGGCCGCGGTCATCGTCTTCGGGGCAGCACCCAGCACGGCGGTCGTCCTCCCCGAACACAATCACATAGAGGGTGGCATCACCATCGAACCTAAAGTGCAGGGTGCACCTCTGGCTCAGGCCATGCACGTGGGCAAACATTTGCCAGCCGTGGGTCAGGGCCGCGTCCCCGGCGACGGAGACCTCCAGCGGAAGCCCAGGAGGCCCTGCTGCAGCAGCCGTCCGCCTGAAGCCAGAGGTCGCCCGGAGCGCCAGCTGGAAGTTCCCCGACAAAGAAGTGGGGGAGCTGGAACCAGGTGCTGGTCGGGTCCGCTAAGCACACGACGAACTCTGGCAAAACCTCTGCCGAGCGGAAGCGCGGCCTGGGGGGTCACGCAGCTGCGGCGTGCCTCCCCTCTTCAACTGGGCGCTCCTCGCCGCGCAGGGGACTGCCTCCACGACTACGGGAAGCCACTACGGGGCCCGCAGGATGCTTGCGAGGGCGGCCCCGGCCACGCTTGGTTGGAGGAGAGTCAGGCCCTTCCTAATGAGCCTTTCCCTTCTCCGCGGCCGAGAACCTCTTCAGCGGGGCCATGGGAGTGGCGAGCAACCGAGATGGGGAGAAAGGAGTAGCAAGAAGGAATAAATTGAAGGGGCTCACGCCGTTCCGTACTTATAGCCGGAGAAGGCCAACCGCCGGCCTCCATGATCGCAGGTAATCATGACCCATTTTTGCATGCAGAGACTTGTCAATTCGCGCGGTAACCGAGGCGTCGTGGGGAAGCCGAGACGCCCACGTCCAATCAATCGCCACGCGGCGCCCAAGGCCGCGGGCTGTTGGGGCCCGCGGCGCTTCGCACTTGCCCCTTCGCTTCTCCGATAAGCCAAGTCCGGGCACGCCTTGGGCCTGGGGGCTACTGTCGGCGTTCTAGGAACGGGGGTCCCCAGCCTTGCCTGCCTGCGGCCTGTGGCGTGGCTCAAGTGGGGGCCCAGTGCAACCCAGCTTCATCAGCTCAAGCTCAAGACCCTCGTGAGGGGACAAGCCTCGCGGGGGGGGGGGGACATGAAGCTTCCTCAGGAGCAGCCTCCTCAGGCAGGCTCGCGAGGAGGTGGAGAGATCAAGGCAGGGTACCTCACGAGGAGCCCGTGACGCAATCCATGACGATCGACACCAGGCGGGCGCCAGGCGGGTGCAGTCCTATGCAGTTTCCTTGTTTCCCCTTCGGAGGAGGGGGGAGCACAGGCCAAGGCATGAGGTAAAGGTTACCGTTTCGGTGCAACAAGACCAAGACCAGCAGAGCAGCGGGATGGAGGTCATCATGGAGCCCATGACGGTGTCATCGTCAGAGCCTTTGGCAGCCGAAGACCAACTTTAGTCAGGATAAGTGTACCAGATGTTCCCCTTTAAAATGGCCAATTGTTGGTGCCCTTCCCGCTCATTATTTGGGAAGATGCCCAGGGCCTCGCTCTATAAATAGGACTAGCCACCACAGAGTAGGGGCATCGAGCATCTACCCCAAGAAGACGCATAGACTAGAGAGAGGCGACTGAACTCACCCAAGCAGTTCATCGCACCAGCTCAAGAACATCCACTCGCGAGGTTGTTCTCCATTTGTATTGTTCATCGTTAGCCCCTGAGGCAATCAACCACACCACACACTAGAGTAGGGTATTACACCACAATGGTGGCCTGAACCAGTATAAATCTCGTGTCCCTTGTGTGTTCATCTTTCTTGCTTAGATCCTTGTGATACTTCGAGACGTGAGCTGGTAGGGGAAAGATCTTCGTGCGCACCCTACTGTTCGAACCTCAAGGGTCTGCCGGAACCCGAAATTCGACAATGTCCAAGAAGATCGAGGAGAACTTGGTATTGAGATTCAGAGAGAGAGAAGAAGCCATCTAGCTAATAACTATGGACCCGAAGGTCTGTGGTAAACTACTCACAACTCATCGGAGAGGCCGTGGAGATGATGTAGAGGCCCTCCATGGTCGATTCCCCCTCCGGTGGAGCGTCGGCGAATGGTCCATGATGGGATCTCGCGGATACAGAAGGTTGCGGCGGTGGAAGGTTTTCATGGTGCTCCTGGATGTTTTCAGGGTACGGGAGTATATATAGGTGAAGGAAGTACGTCCGTGGAGCAACGAGGGGCCCACGAGGGTGGGGGCGCGCAAGGCACCCTCGTGACCGCCTCATTTCTTGCTTGACATCCACTCCAAGTCTCCTGGTTTGCATTTGTTCCAGAAATATCGCTCCCGAAGGTTTCATCAAGTTCGGACTCCGTTTGATATTCCTTTTCTTCAAAACACTGAAATAGGCAAAAAACAGCAATTCGGGTTGGGCCTCTGGTTAGTAGGTTAGTCCCAAAAATGATATAAAAGTGTAGAGTAAAGCCCATAAGCATCCAAAACAGGTAATATAATAGCATGGAACAACCAAAAATTATAGATAAGTTGGTGACGTATCAAGCATCCCCAGGATTATTTCTTGCTCGTCCTCGAGTAGGTAAATGATAAAAAACAGAATTTTGATGAGGAATGCTACCTAGCATAATCCTCAATGTAATTTTATTTATTGTGGCATGAATGTTCAGATCCAAATGATTCAATATACTAGTTCATATTGACGTAAAAACAATAATACTTCAAGCATACTAACAAAGCAATCATGTCTTCTCAAAATAGCATGGCTAAAGAAAGTTATCCCTACAAAATCATATAGTCTGGTTATGCTCTATCTTCATCACACAATGTATTTAATCATGGACAACCCCGATGACAAGCCAAGCAATTGTTTCAGACTTTAATATTCTCAAACTTTTTCAACTTTCACGCAATACAGGAGCGTGAGCCATGGACATAGCACTATATGTGGAATAGAATGGTGGTTGTGGAGAAGACAAAAAGGGAGAAGATAGTCTCACATCAATTAGGCGTATCAACGGGCTATGGAGATGCCCATTAATAGATATCAATGTGAGTGAGTAGGGATTGCCATGCAATGGATGCACTAGAGCTATAAATGTATGAAAGCTCAACAAAAGAAACTAAGTGGGTGTGCATCCAACTTGCTTGCTCAGGAAGACCTAGGGCATTTTGAGGAAGCCCATCACTGGAATATACAAGCCAAGTTCTATAATGAATAAAATTCCCACTAGTATATGAAAGTGGCAACATAGTAGACTCTCTATCATGAAGATCATGGTGCTACTTTGAAGCAAAAGTGTGGTAAAAGGATAGTATCATTGTCCCTTCTCTCTTTTTCTCTCATTTTTTATTTGGCCTTTCTCTTTTTTTATTTGGCCTTTCTCTTTTTTTAATATTTTTTTGTAAAGTCCGAAGTCTCATCCCGACTTGTGGGGGAATCATAGTCTCCATCATCCTTTCCTCAATTGGGACAATGCTCTAATAATGAAGATCATCACACTTTTATTTACTTACAACTCAAGATTACAACTCGATACTTAGAACAAAATATGACTCTATATGAATGCCTCCGGCGGTGTACCGAGATATGCAATGAATCAAGAGTGACAAGTATGGAAGAATTATGAAGGTGGCTTTGCCACAATATGATGTCAACTACATGATCATGCAAAGAGCAATATGACAATGATGATGCGTGTCATAATAAACGGAACAGTGGAAAGTTGCATGGCAACATATCTCGGAATGGGTATGGAAATGCCATAATAGGTAGGTATGGTGGCTGTTTTGAGGAAGGTATATGGTGGGTGTATGGTATCGGCAAAAGTTGTGCGGCACAAGAGAGGCTAGCAATGGTGGAAGGGTGAGAGTGCGTATAAAGAACTCATATACTTATTGCAAAAATCTACAAGCCATTGAAAACAAAGTACTACACGCATGCTCCTAGGGGGATATATTGGTAGGAAAAGGCCATTGCTCGTCCCCGACCGCCACTCATAAGGAAGACAATCAATAAATAAATTATGCTCCAACTTCATCACAAAGTGGTTCACCATACGTGCACGCTACGGGAATCACAAACTTCAACACAAGTATTCCTCAAATTCATAATTACCCCACTAGCATGACTCTAATATCACCATCCTCATACCTCAAAACAATTATCAAGCATCAAATTGATTATAGCATCCAATTCACTTTCTATGATAGTTTTTATTATACCCAACTTGGATGCCCATCATTCTAGGACCAATTTTATAACCATAGCAAATACCATGCTGTTCTAAAAGACTCTCAAAATTATATAAGTGAAGCATGAGAGATCAAAAATTTCTACAAAATTAAGCCACCGTCGTGCTCTAAAAGATATAAGTGAAGCACTAGAGCAAAAATTATCTAGATCAAAAGATACAAGTGAAGCACATAGAGTATTCTAATAAATTCCAAATCAAGTGGGTTTCTCCCAAAAGGTGTGTACATCAAGGATGATTGTGGTAATCTAAAAAGCAAAGACTCAAATCATACAAGACGCTCCAAGCAAAACACATATCATGTGGCAAATAAAAATATAGCTCCAAGTAAAGTTACCGATAGACGAAGACGAAAGAGGGGATGCCTTCCGGGGCATCCCCAAGCTTAGGCTCTTGCCACTCCTTATTCCATAATCCATCAAACTTGCCACTCCTTATTCCATAATCCATCAAATCTTTACCCAAAACTTGAAAACTTCAAAACACAAAACTCAACAGGAAATCTCATAAGCTCCATTAGTGCGAGAAAGAAAAACCACCACATAAGGTACTGTAATGAACTCATTATTTATTTATATTTGTGTTAAACCTACTGTATTCCAACTTCTCTAGGGTTCATACCCCCCGATACTAGCCATAGATGCATCAAAATAAGCAAACAACATACAAAAACAGAATCTGTCAAAAATAGAACAGTCTGTAGCAATCTGTAACTTTCGAACACTTACGGAACTCAAAAAATCCTACGAAAATAGGAAGTCCTGGGAAATTTGTCTATTGATCTACATCAAAAAGAATCAACGCTAAATCATGTTCCTGTGATTTACTGAAATTATTTTCGTGCGCACAAAAGTTTCTGTTTTTCAGCAGAATCAAATTAACTATCACCGTAGGTTATCCTATAGGTTCTACTTGGCACAAACACTAATTAAAACATGAAAACACATCTAAACAGCAGCTAGATTAAATATTTATTGAATAACAGCAAGTAAAAAAATTGGGTTGTCTCCCAACAAGCGCTTTTCTTTAAAGCCTTTTAGCTAGGCATTAATAATTTTAATGATGGTGAGATGAAAGACAAGAATTGAAGCGCAAAGAGAGCATCATAAAACACGTCCTACGTGGGCGATGCAGCTCAGGAGGTGCCTCCGCCAACTCCTCTCCAAGAAGGTGCCCTGGCTCCAAGGCGAGTGGCCCCTGGACGAGACCCACCGTGTTTGGCGCCCGCGCGACAAGAAAGGAGCTGCCAAGAAATCCCTTGGCCTCAAGAAGGCGCTCGTTTGCTCCCCGCTCCGGCACGTCAAGACTGCATCCCTACGCCAGCACGTCAAGACCCCGCGCTGCCCCTGGCGGCGGCGCGCGGGAACCTCCAAGAGCAAGCCTCGAATCTGCAAAGGGCTCTGGTGACCACTGCAGGTTGCCGCGCCTTCACCACCGAGCTACACAGTGTCGCCTGGCCAGGGAAGTTCAAGCCAGATCTGCCTCCTCGCTACAACGGCAGTGCCGACCCCACAGAGTTCCTGCAGCTCTACGAGCTGGGCATCGAGGCGGCCAACGGAGATGAACAGGTCATGGCGAACTGGTTTCCCATGGCGCTCAAGGATGATGCCTGCACCTGGCTCCTGAACCTGCCTCCCAGCTCGATCTCCTCCTGGGACGAGATGCGCACCCGCTTCATCGCCAACTTCCAGGGCACTCGCGATCGTCCTCCAGTCGTGGGTAACCTGCACCGTATCAAGCAGCAACCTGGAGAGACCTTGCACAAGTACATCAAGTGCTTCAATAGCGCTCGCCTCAATATTCCCAAGGTGATGCGGAGCATCCCTTGCTCATCCCCATGGACGTACCTACATCTCCCTCAACTTGACTTGGACCCATGACAAGAGCTCGAGCAAAGGCTATCAAAGATAAGGTGAACTTGCTCCTCTCCGAACTCCCTCTCTCTACTCACGAGACTTGGCTACTACCTCATATGGAGACTCTGTGTGTGATCCGTTACTTGGAGGAGAGCCACGGGACGGCTACATGAAGGACGGCTTTGGAAGCTACAGGACCCAAGGTGGCGAGGACACCAAGCGTGAAGACCAAGATGAAGGACGGCTTTGGAAGCTACAGGACCCGGACGACCGGCCAGGCACGGACGTCCGACCCCTGGATGGTGCTGCAGCCGAGAGAAGAAAGGCAGGCCAGAGCTCCAGGTTACGGACGACCGGCCAAGCCCGGACGACCGAAGACCCCCAGGCTCCGGACGACCGAGCCCCTACGGACGTCCGTGCCAGCGACCACAGAATAGAAATTACGGCAATCCGAAGGCTTCCGGACGACCGTGCTCCTGTCAACAGAACCGAATCTACAGTCATCCGAAGAACCCTAGACGTCCGGGACCCCGCAAGCCTCCGGACGACCGGTGCCCCATGGACGTCCGGACCCTGGCTGCGTCCAGCTGCGTGCTGAGTCCCATGTACCCCTTCACTTCTCCCCTCTTTTGCACTAAGACTATATATAGACCACTCCCACCACCTAGATAGGGTTAGCATTGTGATAGCTCATTGAGATAGAGCATTCCTCATCCGTACCGGATCTAGTCCATGTGAGAGACCGCGCCTCTTAGGAGAAGATCCATTCGGATTCAAGGCCCCCATCCGGAGAAGACAATCAAGACCTCCTCACGGAGAAGAACGGTTACTCTTGTATCTTCATTTATTAACTTTGGATCTCGTGATACTTTGTGCTTTCGGTGATCTAGCCCTTGTGTGATCAATCACTTGTCGGTTGAGTGTTTCTCTCGTTTCCCCCCGTGATTTCCCTTGTGTTCTTCCGCACGTTCTTCGTGTTTCCCCATAGGATCAACTCCAAACGTGAAAGGTCGGCCCCTAGGGTTCCGCCCTACATCATCTTGGTATCATGAGCCACGTTGATCACGTTTTTGGAGCCCCTACCCCACGTTTTCTAGCTTGATTTTGTTGTTTTCTTCCTAAATCCCAAAATTCCCCACCAAAAATAGCCCCAATTTTTTTGTGATTTGTTGGTGAGTTGAAATTTTGTTGGATTTGGTCCATGGATTTGTGTTGCCACGTGTGGATCTAGCTTTCACCACCCTCCCCACCCTTTTCCATCCACAAATCCGCTCGATTTTGACATCACCATCTCCCTCCACCCCGAAATCGTGTTGTTCATCCCATGCCCGATTTTCACCTAGGATACGGATGACCAGACCAAGCCGGACGTCCGACGACTTCCGGAAGACCGTGACAACCCGGACGTCCGGGCAACTCTGACGGAACTGAATTTTGTTCAGTTCGGCCACCACCACATCCCCACCTTCCACCACATCTTCCAAACCCACATACACCACCATCATCCCCAATACCTCCTATGACGATTTTGACACATTTTGGTCTTTGAGATTTTGAGTTGTAGCTCCCGTGTCCTATTGTGTTTCGGCTATATAGGTACGGTTCGACATCATCATCACCGCGGCTCATCTTCGCAAGGGTCTCATCATTGCCAAGGACGGTAACCTCGATGACATCTTTTTCATACTTTGCAATTGCATTGATACCCACATGGCCTTACTTTTGCGTAGCTTACCCATCGAGACTAGCCATTGAGTATTGTCGGCAACGTGACTTGTGCACATTAGTGATCATACTCCATAGCATACATACCATACCATAGTGGTGCATATCTTGGCATCAACTTGTGTGTCACAAAGTTGTCATCGCATACACAATTGTTATCTTCGTTCGTGATGTTTTGCATGAGAAAAGAGCTCAAAAGTGAAAGAGCCACCCAAGCTTTTAAGCAAAGAGGAAAGATAAGCAAAGAGCTTATGAGCAAGAACCATAGCATCATACTACATTAAGATTGTCATACTCGATCATCTTGGATCATAGCACCGAAATACCATACATATAGCATACTTGGGATAGAGGTCATTGCATTTTTGCCTAGTAGGTTGTGCACAAGTTCCGTATCCGCCTATTGTGCAATCGTGCTAGTGTCTCTCGTTTATTGTGGAACAAGAGCATTTTCATGGATTCCACATTTTGGCTCACTTTTGGTTTGCACCATCCCATTTATCTATTTGCGTGTGTGTTTCCGTGTACCTCTATTTGCTTGGTCTACTTGTTGCATTTACAAATTTGTGAATCTTTTCCAGCATTATTGAAGCTCACTCACGTTCCACCAAAAGCTTTTACTTGTGTAGGTGTGAGAACCGACAAGAATTGTTACCAATAGTGCTATTTCATTGTCCGCATTTGAGTGAACTTGATTCATCATCAACATCGGTCAAGGTACATTGGTATAAGTTCTTCTCTCTCTACCACTCACATTTTGCATGGAATGATGAATAGGCCGAGTACTTCTACCAACCCACTCTTCATCGAGCAAGACGACAACATGTCATCATACGTCACCAAGAGCCACCTCTTAGGTGCACAACGAGCGTTGCATCAAGAGCAACAAGCTATGAACGACCGCATCGACAACCTCGCCACCGACTTGCGACTCTCCGAGCAACGTACCAAGGACTACTTCGACAACAAGCTCGCCGCGCACAAGCAAGAGAACGATGCAAGGATGGATGAGATCCGCACTTTGTTGGTGAACCGACCTCCTTCTACATCGTCATACTCAAGATGGAGCCACTCAAGTCAACACTCCAACGACTCCTTCTCTGGCTCAAGTACACCGTCATCGAACACTCTTCGATGAGCCGCGCGTCAAGACCGTCATGCATCTCGCAGTCCGCTACATGACAAGTATTCACAAGAGCAAGTCGATGAGCGAGTACCTCATCCTCAACCACACCAAGTCGCTTTTGCACAAGCTCAAGAACGACTACGACAACGGCGTCAAGAGGAAGAAAGAGCGCGTCTACACCAAGAGGAACAAGACGCCGAGGTTCAATGTCTTCAATAACAACATTGAGAAGCGCAAGCTCTTGAGGCGCAACGTGCCCTTCAAGAATCAAGTCGAGCCATCAGAAACTGCAATCGCGAACGGCGGAATCAAGAGGAAGCCCTTCGAGAAGAAATCCAAGAGAGGAACTACCAACCGCGAGTGCAACGTCAAGCTCCTCAAGCTCCTTCACAAGCTCGTCAAGCTCCACCTCAACTTCAAGTTCAACAAGAGCAAGTTGATCATGGACTTCCTCCACGCCAAGAGCAACATGAGGATGATTACCCTCCATGACAAGGGTGTCATCATCACCATCGCCAACAACACAATGAAGAGCAACGCTACGGCAAGCTCAAATTCATAATGCCCAAGTTCAATGGAAGCAATGATCCCGAAGAGTACCTATCATGGGCATTGAAGGTCGACAAAATCTTTTGTTTGCACAACTACGAGGAAGAGAAGAAGATCTCTATGGCAGCACTTGTGTTCCAAGACTATGTGCTCATATGGTGGGAACAAGTCCTTGAGCGTCGAGAAGCAAGAGGTGAACCACCTATCACCACTTGGGCTCAAATGAAGGATGTCATGCGAGCAAATTTTGTGCCCACCTACTACAACCGCGATCTCTTCAAGAAACTCCAACTCCTCAAGCAAGGAACAAAGAGTGTTGAAGAATACTACAAGGAAATGGAGATAGCCATGATTCGAGCCAATGTCACGGAACATGAGGAGCAAACAATGGCACATTTCTTGAATGGACTCAATCATCCCATCAAGAAGATCGCCGACTTCCAACCCTACTCCAACCTCATTGAGCTCGTGCATCAAGCTACAAAGGCGGAGCGTCAAGTGCAAGATGACTTCAAGTACGCCAATTACTCGTCCAAGACCTACGGCTTCTCCAACAACCAAGCTTCAACAACTCCTCCAACCTCTACATCAACCAAGCCCTCTCCAAGCAATGACGACAAGTTAAGTTACAAGAGAACTTCGACTAAATCGAGTCGTCTTCCTCCTACTACAAGCAACTTCAAGCCGCGTGCTTCATCATCTACTCCGACCGATGAGACCGTCAAGACAAGCTCCTTCAAGTGTTTCACTTGTGGCGTCCAAGGACACAAGTCCTATGAATGCACAAACAAGCGCACCATGATCCTCAACGACGATGGCACCTATGACTCCATGAGTGATGAGGAGATGGAAGCCCTTGAGCAAGTGGCCATGCACCGGCGTGTGAACAAGGACGAAGATGATCAAGTCTTTTGTGATGAGGATTCGAGCCCCGCTCTCGTTGTCTCCAAGGTCTTGACTCTTCAACATCAACAAGAAGAAGACCAAAGATGCCACATCTTCCACACAAAGGCCGGCATCAATGGAAGGTCCGTCAAGGTCATCATCGATGGTGGTAGTTATCACAACTTGGCAAGTGAAGAACTATGCTCCAATATTCAATTGGTCAAGATGAAGCACCCGCACCCCTACAAGGTTCAATGGCTAAGTGACTCCGGCACTATACGAGTTGAGCATACGGTCCAAGTCTCCTTCAAAATTGGTGCATATGAAGACACTTTGGAGTGTGATGTCATCCCAATGTCCGTTTGCCACCTCCTTCTTGGTAGACCATGGCAATTCGACTGTGGTGTCATCCACAATGGGCGTACCAATAACTATAGCTTCAAGATGAAAGGGAAGTAGTATGTGCTACGACCTATGTCCTCTAGTCAAGTGATAGCCGACAAGCAAGCCACTTGTCGATGTCAAAACCGGCGGATCTCGGGTAGGGGGTCCCGAACTATGCGTCTAGGCGGATGGTAACAGGAGACAAGGGACACTATGTTTTTACCCAGGTTCGCGCCCTCTCGATGGAGGTAAAACCCTACTCCTGCTTGATTAATATTGATGATATGGGTAGTACAAGAGTAGATCTACCACGAGATCGGAGTGGCTAAACCCTAGAAGCTAGCCTATGGTATGATTGTTGTTCGTCCTACAGACTAAAACTCTCCGGTTTATATAGACACCGGAGAGGGCTAGGGTTACACAGAGTCAGTTACAATGGGAGGAGATCTTCATATCGTATCGCCAAGCTTGCCTTCCACGCCAAGGAAAGTCCCATCCGGACACGGGACGGAGTCTTCAATCTTGTATCTTCATAGTCCGGGAATCCGGCCAAAGGTCTTAGTCCGGCCATCCGGACACCCCCTAATCCAGGACTCCCTCAGTAGCCCCTGAACCAGGCTTCAATGACGACGAGTCCGGCACGCAAGTTGTCTTCGGCATTGCAAGGCGGGTTCCTCCTCCGAATATTCCATAGAAGATGTTGAACACCAGGGTAGTGTCCGGCTCTGCAAAATAAGTTCCACATTCCATCGTAGAGAGAATAATATTTGTATCAATCGGATCTGCTGACGTATTCCGTGGCGTGACATCATGTCACGGCCAGGCTTTTATTCATTTTATTGGTCCACCTCAGCGCGTTTAGTGAGGCAGTTTCCTTGGCACGTCTTGTCGAAGCAGAGATCATGTCCCCTTATTCTGGGATTCTCATCAATACGGGTGTGGGTAACCCAACCGCGCCATCAACCGCGGCACTTGGGAGATAAGCGAGTTTTATTAGGCAGGTGGGGGGCTCGTAGTTTTGGCCGCCCATATAAGGGGATAAGAATCCGCCCTTTCCATTCACGCCCTCTTCCTCCTCTGCTTATCCATCCCTGCGCGCTCGAGCTCCAGCGCCCAAGCCCGCACTTCCCACCTCAACCTTCTCCAACCATGTCCGGAGCGGGAGGTAGATGGATGGCCTCCTCCGTAATAGAGGGGCAAATCAAAAAGATGAGGAAGGCCGGATACCTGTCTGATGACATCGCACACCGGCTTCCAGATGTGGGGCAACTCATCCCCACCCCCGGGCCCCGTGAGAGGGTTGTTTTTCTTCCCCATTTCCTCCGTGGACTGGGTTTTCATCTTCACCCGTTCGTCCGGGGGCTCATGTTCTACTATGGCCTGGACTTCCACAATCTGGCCCCGAACTTCATCCTCAATATCTCAGCGTTTATCGTCATGTGCGAGGCCTTCTTCTGCATCCAGCCCCACTTTGGCCTATGGCTGAAGATCTTCAGCGTCAAGCCGAAGGTCGTGCAAGGCCGACAGGCGGAATGTGGAGGTGCCATGGTGGGAAAGATAGCCAACGTTACCTGGTTCGAGGGTGCCTTTGTGGAAACCATCAAAGGGTGGCAATCGGGGTGGTTTTATATCACCGAGCCGTGTGACCCTAAATGGGCAGCGGCCCCCGAATTTCGATCCGGCATCCCCACCCGGCTCACGTCTTGGAAAGAGACGGGCCTGTCGTGGGGCAATCCGGAAGAGGTGACCGGACTCCAAACCTGCGTCCGAGACCTGGTGACCAAGAAGGTCAAGCTTGTCAATGTGGTCCAGGTCATGCTCTTCCGCCGGATCCTCCCGTGTTAACGACGGGACTTCAATTTGTGGGAGTTCGACCCGGCCCAGCACCAGACTCTATCCCGGCTCTTTGAAACGAAGCACGAGGACGCCTGGATGGTGATTTTCAAGAGTTTCGAAGTCTCCCCTCCCGTCACCGAGGATCACAGATTCTGCGCCAAACGTCAAGCCTCCGAAGTAAGCTTACATTTAGTCCCTTACGGGATACCCAAATTTCATAGTGTGACTTTATGTGGGATCTAAACTCCCGTTCCTTTGACAGGACTGGAAGAGGACATCCGGACAGTTTGACTGTCCGGCCCCTTTGCCCGAAGGCCCAGTAGACGCACACTTAGCGTAGCTACTGGTTCCGGCACCTCACGTGGTGCCGGAGAAGAAGGCCAAGGAGAAGGCCACGGGGACCCGAAAGAGTTCCCGATGCCTAGTGTCGTCGGATTTGCCCGACGGCCCCAACGCACCCTCCGCCTCCAAAGACGAGGAGGAGGAAGAAGAATAAGATGCCTCTCCCCTCCAACGGGGGGAGGAAAGAAGAGAAAGGCCGCCCCAACTGGGGAAGCCGGAGGGTCCAAGCAGGGGAAGACCCTTCTGCCGGACTACGCCCCCGACGCCGAAGACGGCGGGGGGGACTGGCCATCCAGGGTCAAGCCCCTGGCAAAATCGTAAGTGTCCGGCTACCCGAATGAATTATTGCACTCCTTTATTATTCGATAGCTTTTAACGCCGAAGCTAATCATGCAGTCCGCCCAGAGCTCAGCTTGGCGATTTGTCGAGCGGATCTCTGAATTCGTCGGACGTGAATAGTGCTTCACTTCCGACGGCCTCCTCCCCTCTCCCTACAGACGATGCTGAGGTGGAGTCCCATAGGGGACAAAACCAGGAGGACGTGGTCCTGGAAGCACCACAAGGCGACCTTCCGGACTCCAGGCCCAAAGGGGGTAAAGCCCCGGAGGGATCTAAGTCCGGCCCCGGGCCGGACACTATTCCGGAACCATCAGCGGTTCCAGAGTTCGACAGGCGGAGCCTTCATAAGAAGGGCAAGCCTGCGACGTCGGCGACTTCCGTCCACCCGAAGGCGTCGGATAATTTGCTGGAGGCACTTAACGGCGCCTCCGTCGACGAAGAACACCGCACTATTATGAGTGCGGTGATTCAGAAGGTTCAGTCCGCCAAGAGCGGGCTCACGGAAGCCTGCACGAGCCTATTAACGGGCTTTGAGGTATCTGTTCAAAAACATATATAAAAAATATTACCACATAGACAGTAGCCCCTGATGCTCAGTTCGGTGTTCGGAAAGAAAAGCCGAGCTGAGGATCTAAAAAGATATACGCAGGAGTCTAATACAAATATGTCAATATGGGAATGCAGGCTGCGCTGCTGACCTCTGCCGCACTAACTGCGGAGGTCAATGCCTTGAAGGAAAGCCTCGAGCGGTCCGAGAGCGAGCTCAGCCGTGCCAAGAAGCAGCTCGAGGATAAAGAGGGTACATAGTACCTCCTATAAATGTATATAGAAATACTTGGTTGCAAAATAATAACAGGACCAACGTTAATGTTGCAGGAGCCACGACCGAGGTGGTGACCCTGAAAGAGGCGGTCTCCAAGGCCGAAAAGAGTGTGGCCTTGGAGCGCACCGAGCGAGAGAAGCAGGAGGCGCGGGTGGCGGAGGTGCGGGAAGAGCTCCAGGCTCTCGTGGAAAAACACGAGAGTTTGCAGCGTGACTCGAAGACTCGAGAGTCCGAGCTTGCCTTGGCTCTTGAGAGTGCCAAGACCGCTAAGGCCGAAGCCCAGAAGGCCCTTCAGGAGATCGAGGCAATGAAGAAGATAGTGGCGTGTAAGGCATTCTTTATGCAAAGCAAAAATATAAAAGTTAATTATCTGCTACTTACCCGAATCCGGAGCTCTCCAGGAGAGTTCGCTGATCTGCCCCGTAGTGTGTCTGATGTTGCCGCATACTACCGAGCCGAAGAGGGGAGTTTGACGGAAAAAGTGTTCTGGTCTCAGTATGCTGAGGCTGAACATCCGGTGCCCCTGAGCGACTAGCTGAAGCAGCTGGTCGAGCTCCACAAGGTGGCCGAACAGGCCATGAAGGGCCTCATAGCTCGGATGTGGCCTGGAGAAGTCATGCCTGGGAGCTAATTCGGTCTGGTGCAGCGGCTGGTGGACGCGTGTCCGTGGATTGAGGTCGTCAAGCACTCCGTTTGTATTGAAGGTACCCGTCGGGCCCTTGCCCGTGCTAAGGTGCACTGGGGTAAGCTAGACGCGGAGAAGCTGTTGACGGACGCGCCACCGCCGGGCAAGGAGTATCGTACGCCTGAGATGTATTATAATGGCATTCTGAAGGGTGCCCGCCGTATAGCGGATGAGTGCTCCAAAGATGTAATTTTTGAGTAGACTCGCATTTGTTATCCTGTACGCTGAAGCTTTGTTCATATGCGTTAAGCAACGCTTGTTAATTTAAAATATTACCTTCTGTGCGGCCGTTTATCAAATCCGAGAGATGCAAGTCATCGGCTTCGACCCCCATGCCACGAGTGCTGGGGTGTACGGGATAAACCTGAGCGCTCTTGTTCCCATTCTTGGGTCCATCTAGGGAGGCGTTCAGCACAACGAACCAGGCCGTCGGACTTATAATGCTTTATCACTCACACTTAGCCATAGAATTCTATAATTTTAAATTTCGGCGAAGCCCCTAGTATTCGGAAGACCGAGTTCGGGGCGCTATCCACGCCTAGGCCGGATAAGTCCAGTTCCTAGCTCGAAGCGGCATAAGTCTTTAAGGACTCGAAGAAACCTCGCGAACAGCGACTGGTCTCTCGCACTATCATGACAGTCAGTTTTAGCTTTCTCTACTGAGGTGTTAACCCAGCTCAACTGGGGCACAATCGCAGTAGTTCTCCCAGCGCAACCTTAGCCAACAATGCGGAACGTAAGGTACCAAAACATGGGAGCTGGGCAAACCCAACTATTGACCAAAGACATGATTCGGAGCCGATGCATATAGTCCTATAAGTTCGGGGTGCCGCACTCGTTAGAGTGTTCAGTCTTCTCACACCATGTTATGGGGTGTTGTAAGCCCCTGGTGTATTATCCGTACCAAAGTGTACGTGTGACACTCCAAAAATTTTGTTGTTTTTGTTTTCAGCAAGAGCCTTGCTTGGTTTGAAGAAGGTCATTTAAACCCTTCTTAAAAACCTCTCTTCTGAGTTTTCCTTGTCAAAATCATTTCTTGGATTTAGTTTCTTCTAAAAAGAAACCTTTTTGGTTTTGGGCTATTTCTTTGGTTTTGATCCATTCTTGTTTTTACCATGCCTCTTGTGGTAAAATTCTCCCATAACCCCTCCTTCCACTTTGGGACAACCCAAACATTCTGTCCCAACTAGTCAAATCCATTTTTGGATTTTATCTCATTTATTTCTTTTCCCAACACAATTCTGTCCTTTATTTTGAGCCTAGGTAATTTGCAAAGCAAGTACCTTAATGCCTTTGAAATTTGATCTCAAATCAACTCCTCTGGATAGTCCCTAGCACCCACAACCTAGAACCATCAAGATCCACTCTTCTTCTTTTCAAATTTTTCAAAATTCAGCCTTTGCAAGTTTGGACCAGATTTGTCAAAATTGGTGAAATTCATATCTCCACTTCTCCAAAAATTCCACCAAAATTCAGGCAACCCCCAGTTGCAATGAGAGGCCACTCCACAAAAAACTAGCTCAAGGAAAAATCCCCTCATGCCAAAATTATTCTGTCGAACACCTGGCCTGCACTGTTACTATGCATCTTCAGAAAATTCAGAGTTTCAGTGTCGTTTCTTCGTCAGTGTTCAGTCACATGTCAACTGTGCACCTGGCGCGTTGTGCACGGCTCCTCCTCCCTGTCCGGAGCACCGCACGTGCACTTGGCTGGTTCCTGGCGTCGGTGGAACCCTGGCCCGCCTGCGCCGGCGTCTTCCGCGGCGGCAGAACCTCCGGTGGCGGCCGATAGGGGGCACCCTGCGGCATAACGCCGTTCGGCACCACCCAAGCCACCTGGGAGCTCCGCGTGCCCGTCTCCCTTACCAGCGCACGCCTGCAGCACTGTCGCCGTGGCCTGGCACGCTCAGGGCGCGCTCTCTGCCGCGGACGTGCCGTACGGCCATTCCGTTGGGGACGGGCCGTAACCGCCCCTGCCTTGCTGAGTTAGGCACTGGGATGGAATCAGTGCTCTATCTAGATGATGCTCAAGCCTCTAAACCAACCGTCCAGCCACAGCGTCGCCGTAATTGCTCGCCGGACTTATCCCGTTCACGGCAACCGCCTCGGGCCGGCTATAAATAGCGCCTCCGAGCTCGCTCTCGACCCCGCACATCTCCACCACCTCAGCAGACCCCGCCCAGGCATTGGAAGAGCCTCGAGGAGCTCTTCTTCCTCAACTCCGGCCACCTCCGTCCGCTTCGGGCTCCGGCAGCATTCTCTCTAGTGAGAACTCCTCCACCACCCTAGACTTGCCTGTAGCCTCATGGCACCTCTAGGAGACTAACCCCCACTCCAATTTCACCCCAGCAGCTCTCTCTGATGAGGTCCGCGACTACCCGAACCACCGTCCGCCAGAGCAAGGGCCGCCATCGACGTGGTGCTCGCCGGCGACCACCACCACGACCCACCGACGCAGAAGGACGTACTAAAAACGGAGGTACTACCCGATCCCCCTTCCTCGCCGTGAATCGCCGTCGGCGACCACCGCAGCTCTCGGGCGCCGACGAGCCACGTCTCCCTCGTTTGAATATGCAAACCTGATGGGTGGGACCCGCCCGTCAGCCTCTCTGTTCTTTTTTTCGAACCATTCTCTGAAAGCGTATTCTGGCAAATGCGTTTTCTAATCCGAATCGTTTTCTGGACTTTTCTGCAGAACCCCCTGAGAGTTTTCTGTTCCACTACAGAAAGGTCCCTGAATCAATACCCTTATAACTTTTAATCAGAAAAGGATTTTCGTTTGATTCTTTTTCTGTTCTCTTCAAAATTTTATCTAGTTTTTTATCAGATTTATTTGAGAATTATTTGGAATACTTTTGTGCACCTCGCGGTATTTACGTTATGTACGTATTTTTCTTATACCGTAGATACCGGAGGAGGTGACGGAGCCACGAACTTCACCCAGTTAGACCCCGACTACTCCGAACCAGGAAAGCATGTTTGAACTCTTGATATGATGAGTTTTTGTTGCATGTTTGCATTTAGGAGTTTCATGGCATGTTTATGAACATTTCTTTGAATTTTATATGTCATGCAAAGAAGTGGAAAGTGAGTTTCGGAAATCCATATGTTGTTGGATACATATTTGCATGGCCATGTGATGGCATGAGGATGGGTAAGATGGCAGTGTTATGGCATGCCAGTCTTATGCCAGTCTATTTGACTTCAGTGTCATCGTGAATCAAATCACATTCCCATTCATTTCCTTTCCTGTACTGCCACATGTTTTCCGCAAGGAAT
Source organism: Triticum aestivum (assembly GCF_018294505.1). Classification (NCBI taxonomy): domain Eukaryota; kingdom Viridiplantae; phylum Streptophyta; class Magnoliopsida; order Poales; family Poaceae; genus Triticum; species Triticum aestivum. The sequence continues at coordinate 202,709,119 of NC_057804.1, read as the reverse complement.
ATGGCTTAGTAAGTTGCAAACCGTTTTCCTGGTACACACCAAATAGAGAGGCCGGGATGAGGGTTCCATGGCCCTGGATTAAAGCCCGTCATTCGGTCAGGGGGCATGGGTGTTTCTGGTTGGGACCGAGAGGGGGGCACCCCTTAGAGCGCGCGTATAGAAATTTGATCCCATGCTATTCGAGGTTGTGACCTTCCCGTCTCAAAGTTTTTCTTGGACGTTGTCTAGGGTGATTCCTGGCATCGTGAGGTGGAATGGGTGTGTACTGGTTAAATGTGTTTCTACCGAAATACCGTAAACGGAACTAGTCCTTCGTGACTACGGAAATCCGTTGGCTGTGGACAGTTAGTACAAACTCTGCAGAGTCACAAATCCTTTAAATCATCTTGTACATGTCCAAGTACTGTGTTCATCTTATCTTGTCAGATATCAGCCTCAGTGACAAAACTCCGGAGAACTACATGAGTGTTAAATCCGGTTAAAAGTTTATTCTTGTGGATGGACTAACCCGTTATTTACTTTTGATATAAGCCCTTTCTGTGATGTCGCTCAGACGTCCGACTGTGGCATACTTGTTATTTACATTTGATATAAGCCCTTTCTGTGATGTCGCTCAGACGTCCGACTATGGCACACTTGTTATTTATTATTAATATAAGCCCTTTCTGCGATGTCGCTCAGACGTCCGATCGTGGCACTCTTGTTATTTACTTTTATTTTAAGCCCTTTATGTGGTGTCGCTGAGACGCCCGACTGTGGCATTTCTTTTATAAGCCCTTTATGTGGTGTCGCTGAGACGCCTGACTGTGGCATTTCTTTTATAAGCCCTTTATGTGCTGTCGCTTAGACGCCCGACTGCGGCATGAGCTTTATTTGTTTATCTTTCGAGGCGTCGCTCCAGACACCCGATCGGTTTTCTGTTATTCGTTTTACTTATCAAGTCATGCAAATTTTATTATTGGAATGAGCATTATTATCTTTTTGCTCATGGCGCATTCATGCATGCATTTGTTATATCTTTTGTTCGAACTGTCTTGCGAGTACTTTCAAAGTACTCACCTGGCTTGTTGATTTGAACAGATGTTGATGAAGGCGATCTCATGGATGAACAGTTCGATAGCGAGTCCGACGCCTAGAGGAGTCCCAGTCAGTCCCGTGTGATCATGCATTTGGTCACTGTATTATATCCGCTTCCGCCACCCCAGAAATAAATTCATTGAGACTCACCTCGATGCTCGATGAGCTGCCAATTAGGAGTCTAGTTATCCACCACCACTTTTATCTCGAGCAAGTAGCATGTCACGACACCCCTGTGTCACAACCGCCCTTATGTATGATATTGGCGTGTTTGTAATAAATTGTTGAGCAGCCTCAGCTCAACCCTGTAATATATTTAAGGGACAATTGCATTTTTACCCCTAGTTGGTTCCTACACACGGGTTTTGCCCTTAATTTTCGAGCTTGCTCAGTTTTGCCCTTACTTTTTCCATCGAGATCCCTCAAATGCCCTTTGACCGTTTGACCAAAACTTTGAAAATTTGTAACTAATTCATACAAACTCAGAAAAATGCAAATAAGATATCAAAATGTTCAGATAAACATTACCTTCATGGGCATATCATTTGCATTCAGGAAAAAAGCATCGTTTAAACTACCCGAGGTAATTAATGCTATTAATATTATTAAAAATAAATAGGTATAAACAATATTTTTTTCATGAATAAAAATTATAAGCAAATGTAGGCAATGTTTTCTGAACATCCTGATACCTTATTTGCATTTTCCTGAGTACATATCAACTTGTTATGAAGTTTCCAAATAATGGTCAAAGTCGTTAGAACATTCATAACAAGTTGATACAAACTCAGAAAAATGCAAATAAGTTATCAGGATGTTCAGAAAACATCACCCACATTTGCATGTAATTTTTATTCATG